>NW_018127919.1:2907514-2908963 GCF_001952655.1 Monopterus albus
ATGCTTAGCAGCACTGTATCAGCAGTAAAGTCCTACAAGTTCCTGGGCTCCACTATCTCCCAGGACCTGAAGTGGACGTCCAACATCAGGACCATCATCAAGGCGGCACAGGAGCTAGTGCAGGAAGTTCGACCTGCCCCAGGAGCTGCTGATACAGTTCTACAGAGGAATCATCGAGTCTGTTCTCTGCACCTCCATCACTGTCTGGTTTGGCTCAGCAACCAAACAGGGCAGGAACGGACTCCAGTGGACAGTCAGGACTGCAGAAAAGGTCATTGGAGCAAGCCTGCCCTTCATGGAAGACCTGTACACCTCATGGGTCAAAAGGAGGGCAGAGGGGGTTTCACTGCACACCCCTCACACCCGGGACACAATCTGTTTAAACTCCTCCCCTCTGAAAAGTGTTACAGTTTCTTCCCCCAGGCTGTCACTCTGATGAATACTTGACCTACGACAGTATGATTGGACAATACCCCCTCAGTGCAATACCTGTAAATATACCTCGTACAGATTATACAGACTCGTACAGGTCTCTAGTTTTAAGTACTCTATTTTTATTCCTATTTATCTCATTTCAATGAACATTCCTTTGTTGTCTGCATTGTTTACTGTCTATTTATACTGCTTATTTTGTTACATTACACAGCCTTATGCTGGTTTGCTGTTTACTTGCCCTTTGCATGGGGATATGTACATACACATTGAGAGCTGACATACCAGAGTCAAATTCCTCGTGTGTCCGACACCCCTGGCCAATAAAGCAGATTCTGATTCCGATTCTGATATAAGACTTGCTCCTACCCTTGAATGTGCAAACTATTATGAACTGTTTTAGTGATTCACAACTGTTTTTGCACATGTAAAAAAAACTTTTCTTAATCATCTGCTCCTTTTTATGCACCTCTCCTCCTTTATCGTTGAAACTAATTCACAGTATTAAAGGTAAATCAGTAAGAGATAAGTAGTATTTATTTTATATATTATCAGTAAGGTGATATATTTTTATTTAACAAAAGCCACTTAAGAGGCTTGTGTCATAGTCATGTGAAAAAATTAGGACACCCTTTGAAAGCATGTGTATTTTGTAACATTTTTTAATATATGGTTATTTAATCTCAATTTTAACAATACAGAGAGATTAAAGTAATACAACTAAACAAGTAAAACTGAAGAAAGGTCTTTTCAAGAGCTTCTGTAAATGTAATTCTACAAAAATGCCTATTCTAGCTGAGGAAAAAGATAGCACACCCTCACATGTATGCCCTCTTAAAATGGCTCAAATCACACACACAGGTATATCACACCAGGTGCACATAATTAGTAGATTGTTACTCAGCATTTTGAATGAGGCTTGCCCTATCTGAACCTCAGACATTTAGTTTGGTGTGCTCCTGACTGTTGAAGTGAGAGTGAGCACCATGGTGAGAGCAAAAGAGCTGTCAGAGGCCT
>NW_018127919.1:2909776-2927381 GCF_001952655.1 Monopterus albus
AGCCAAAGGAGGTAACACTAGCTATTAGGGGCTAGGGTGTGCTATCTTTTTCCTCAGTTAGAATAGGCATTTTTGTAGAATTACATTTACAGAAGATCTTGAAAAGACCTTTCTTCAGTTTTACTTGTTTAGTTGTATTACTTTAATCTCTCTGTATTGTTAAAATTAAGATTAAATAACCATATATTAAAACATGTTACAAAATACACATGCTTTCAAAGGGTGTCCTAATTTTTTCACGACTGTATATGATCTGACCCATCAACCTAATAGCTTACTGACATATCCAATTGATCTTATGTATACGAGTGTGAGACTTACAAGTAGATGTTTCTGCAAACGTTCATTCTTCTCGGCCTCGGTCGTACGCTCCTCTTCACTTCGGTCCTTGTATGTGGCTGCAGATGTGAACTCAGCGCTGGCCTCAGCGTTGCTCTCGTCATTCTCATCATGCTCATTCTCTGCGTTGAGTGGCTCTTGAACGTGAGCTGTCATTTTGTTTTTAAGCTCTTCTTTGGTCTTCTCCAGGTCCTCCTGCACCATGGTGGCCTGCAGAAACAGAATGGTAATAAGGTAATATTAATTAGAACTAACAAAAAAAAAACAAAAAAACAAAAAAAACAAAAAACAAATGCTGAAATTAATGGGAATGTCAGTTTGCAGGGGTTTGGTCATTTACCTGGAAATACAAAAAAACTTTAATATTTTGACCTGATGATGGTGGTTAATGAAAAATTAAGCAAAAAGTTATGAGAGCAAGTTCTAAAACTACATTCCACTGAGACTCACTCATAAAACACACCGAATATTGAATTTTCATCTCCTAAACTCAATCAGTGTTTTCTCTGCCTTGTTTCCCTGCTTCATTTTCAGTGATGCTTAATTTCTTCGATGATTTGAATAATTAAGGTACAGTAAAAAGTGTTGCTTGAGCTACGAGGGGCTACAAAAATAAGAGTGAGTTATTAGTAAGCTAGGAATGTCAGTTGAATGTTTGCCAGTAGTATGAGGACCACCTTTTAGCATAGCAGCCTTTTATAGTCAGAATATCCTAATGGAACAAAACAAATTCACAGGATTTCCTTCACACAAAAGGCGCCCGTCTGCATCACAAACAGCACAAGTCATACCAGCCCAAAAAAAAAATGAAGGGGCTTGGCTAGCACACATGGGTTTTTCCAAAAAAGACATGAGGAAAGCTGGGAGCTTTCACCCCTCCCCCCAGAACGCACAATAAGACCCCAGGAATGTTTGTCATCAGTGTCACAAGGGAGGGGCTATGTAGTCAGCAGTATAATAAACAGCTGCCATTTGTCTTTATTTATGTTGATACTGAGGATACTCAGTAGAGATTTAAACTAAGAGTAGGCAGAGTAACAGGGCTGCCTGTCTCACTCAACTCCCCACATGATGTAGCAATGCATAGTTTTACCGTTTTCCTACTCAAAATGGGGAAGAAGAAGAAGAAATTTTGCCATTTGAGTTCTATGTTATGCAAGTTAAAGTTACTATCGTATGGAGCCCCAAAGTATTCAATATTAAATATTATGAAACAAATAATCACATGAATAAATAGTGTAAAATATATAAATAAAAATCTGTGAACTATTTCAAGAAATTTAAACAGTACTGTAAAATGTTATTTTATTATTATTTTCTTACTAACACTGTTAGGACTTCATTTTTATGTCCCCCCTATAAGTCTGCTTGTAAAGGCACCACCTTTTCACCTCACAGTCAATCACATGCCCCCTGCTTCTAAAACCAGCAAGCTCAACAACTGCTACCCAGTTAGCACCTGTTAGCTTGAGAACAATGTCAACAAAGCAATATCACATTTATTCTAAATCAGCTAGCTGCTGTAAATATAAACAGTAAACATTGCATTTAGTCATTAGTCGAGAGACTCTTCTAGTCAAGCCTTTGTTTTTCTTTTACTTTTTGTCTGCCAGTATGCATTACAATAGAAGGGAACCACAACCCTTTTTAGTTTGTCGTCCTCCTCTCCTCACGTTGGTGTGCCAAACAGCAATTTGCTCAATACTTCCCCCTGTGGTCTGGGGGGAATACTCAGTGTCACAATGGTGACACTGTCTGACAAATGGATGTACATTAAGGTACAGCAAGGTTAGAAAAGGTTTTGCATAGCCTAATGTTACTAATAGCCAGTTTACTGACTGTTTCTGCAACATGCATCCCATCCAAATGGGACTAGGAAGCTAACAAAAATGTGCAAGGAAAACATTTCAATGAGGAATTATGAATAAGAATCATTTGTAGTGCAAGCTGGCACACAAACGCACAGCAACAACACACGCTGTGGTGAACTGACATGAGATACTCAAAATTGTTGGTAAACTAGGCTATAACCATGTCTCAGAAGAAAAAACTGCCTAAGAGCATTGTTTCAACAGAAATACAAGTCTCGTTATTCTGACAAATCCATATGGCAGCCTTACATTATATATCATCAATTTAAATAGGTCGCAATTTAAATCTTGCAACTGTGTTTTATTGATTTTTAGATGCTCAGAAATAACTCTTTTGTATTTAAATACCGATGTTAATGTGGTCAAAATATGAATAAAATTCATGCCGGTTAGTTGCACTGAAGAGCCAAATAACAGTTGGTGACAAAATCCTCATGTCGGGTAGAGCCCTATGAAAAAGCTTTTTCAGGTCGATACGTTTGTGAGTGACAGGCAGGAAACAATGACTTTCTTTTAAAGTTAGTCCACAAGTTTGCACTTCGCAGTTTAATGCACAACTGTAATAGTCACTGCAATGAAGGGAAGACAACGATTTGGTTAATATAAAAAATTGTCATATTTCATACTGCACCTTCTGTTGCCACTGTACTGCCTCATCTTCCTTCTTCTTCTTGGCATCTTCCAGGAGGGAAATCTTTGAGGTCAGCTCAGCCAATTCTGTGGCCTAAAAGGACAACATTTTGTTTTAACTGACTTTCTTGACATTGGTGCTTGAAGCATCAAAGCTGTTTTCAGCCATCACACCCTATATATTTGCAATGACTGGCAAATAGTTCAGGATAACTGACCAGGTGTTCTTGGTTCTTCATCTGGTTCTGTGACTGTTGCAGCAGCGCCACCTTGGCATCTTCAGCACTCCTTAGATCATTCTCCAGGCGTTCAGCCTCCTCCTGCGCTCGCTTCCTCTCCTGGTCCAGCTCCAGAGCTTTCTGTGTTTGCTCCTCCAACTCTGTGCAGGCAGACATTGACAGGCACAGAGAAACACTGTTAAGCCTTGTGTGAGAAAAACACTATTGCTATTCATTACAGTATGGGGACAAGCTTTTCTTGAATACTGAAAAGTCACCCACCTTGTTGGGCTCTTTTAGTCTGCTCCTCAATCTGCTTTAATCGCTCCATTAGCTCCTCCTTTTCCTTTTCAATCTTTTCCTTTTCCTTTTCTGCAAGTTCTCTTTTCCTCTTTTCATTTTCCAGCAGAGCTCTAATGAGAATAGAAGCAGTAAACATGATGCCAGACCGATTAGATTATACAGGGATCATTGTTAATCTTTTAAAAGCAGGATAAATTATCAATCTATCATACATACCATAGCATACTAGTTACACATAATCATTACACACAAAGCAAGGTTTCACTGTTATAATTAAATTTTATAAAACTGTTGCAACAAACCAAACAGACCCACTTGTATGATATACTTTTAAACCAGGCTAGTCTGTGGTAAGATATAGCAGAATAACAAACCGTAGTTATTACATTTTTGGTTTATTTACAGTATTGGGATACTTCCTGAATTTACTCAAGTCACATAGTGTCATCAAAGCTATATGTAGATGTAAAATTGTTCAGGCAACAGCTTGTGACCCCTACCTCTCCATCTTCTTGTGGTTCTTCTCCTCTCGAGCCTGAGCCTTCATCTGCTGTACTTCAATGGTGTCAGGTTTGCGGCGGCGCATGTACAGCTCATGGTTGCCCATGCACAGAGCGAGAATGCGCTTATTGATGCGCAGTCTCGGAGCATAGAATACAAAATCCTAAAATGGCCACAATAAAGATTTGTATGAGTAATACTACATATCATTAACAATCATTACCAAGCTGTCTGTTATTAGAAGTTAACATACAGGTGATTTCTTGTCAATTGGTTTAATGACAAACTTCTTGTCACTGAAGGAGATGTTCCTTATTTCACTCCAAGGAAATCCAATTTTGGGCGTCATTCTGTTAAAGAAGGTACAAAAACTCTGTATCAGCTGATTTATATGGACAGGAATTAGTCACGACAAACCCTATTTATACTGACCATGTGAATCCATGGCAGTTTCAAATATACAATGTTGTGGAAAAACTTACTTGTCATTTTGTTCATAAATGTTGAGTCCCAGAGCATCCACTCCCAACCACAGTTCTGTTCCTTTCTTATTCTTTATGCTGAAGTAGTTGACTCCATACATCTCAAGGTCTTGAGCAATCTTCAGATACTCCATCATGGATTCCTCTCTGTGGACAAAAAAGGCATGTCTTAAACACTTCAGAGAGCCCAATTAAGGAGCACCTAATCAAACAACACTGAGCTCAAGGTGGCATGCCCCAGGGATGAGGGAAACATACAGCACCAAGGCTGAAAACAAGCCTTGAGAAGAACAAGACAACTCAACAAGAAGAGGAGCGTTCCAGTTACATATTTTGTAGAGTTAGACTGCGACCCAGTGTGTGCTGAAACCTCCAATACCAAGTCTGAGAAATACTTTAGTGGACACTTCTGTCATGTAGAATCAAATGCTGTAATCCTCCAAATATAGACAATTCAGTCAGTACTTTGGGGTGTGAGTGTGAAATATTCTCTTGAAATGTCATTTATTTAAAAAGCAAGGGAGCCAAAATGATGTTTTCCTTCAGTTGTTTGTGTGTGCATGCATATACAGATGAACATGTGTGCCAGTGGCTACCTCATCATGCCTTTGTGCTCTTCATGCCACACTTGAATCCTCTCCTCCCACTGGTCCTTGTTGAGTTTGTGCTGGTCCAGAACTCTGAGAACATGAGACGTCCGAGCATCAGAAGTCATGCAGAGGAATGTGTCTCATAATACCCTGGCTAGAAAGTGACGTATGTATGATGTTAACTATGAGATTGGAATGGTGATGAAACCCATGTTACCTCTGAGGGAGCAGCTGTTCACTGGACAGATAGCCTGGTGTGTGCACTTCCTTATTATAGTCGCCATACTTGGCCTGCACCGCGTAAGAAGCCAGGAGGACTGCTGTCTCTGGAGGGCAGTAGATGTCATCATTTAATATTCCCTCCTTCACCTGCAGGAAGAACAGACGCTGTGTGGCATCCTGGATCAACTCCTCTGACACATCCTCAGGGAAGAACTTGGCACGGAACTTAAACAACAGTGGGCTTTCCTTCCTCACATCCTGGGCTGTCACCTAAAATAAAATATGCCACATGGTGAGGGGTAGAGGTGACATTTCAGTAAATAAACTTGAGATCCATAGAATAGTTGAAACTTGACAAAGAAGGGCAAAAGAGCATATTGTGAAGCAAAATGCTGAAGAGCTCACCTTCTTATTGAGCTTGAGCCATGTAGAGAAACCCTTTGTATCCTGGTACTGGAGTCCAAAGTACCAAACCTCCCGTAGCCCAATGGTCTTAACAACCTGAAATCAAAAGCAGAAGTATTACTAATGTGCCTTCTCACCAGAGCAGTAGCACATGCCATTCTATTACAGGTGCCATTTGTCATGGTGTCTGTTCCTTCCCCGAATAATAATCCTTTGTTAAATTTTCTAAATATAGCGGTATTATATCCCTGTGTTTTTACAAAACAGTAGAGCTGCAGTGATTACTCAATTAATTGAGTCAAAAAATTAACCAGCAACTATTCTGATAATTGATTAATATTTAAGAAATTTTTATGTTGCAAAAATACCAAGCATTATGGAAACTGTGATGGACTTTAACTATTAGATGTATTGTAGTCTAAAGGATGAATCAGTTAACTCAAAATAATCTGCAGATTAATGGCTAGTTGCAGCTCTAAATGGCAGTACAAATGTATTGCATTAACAATGGAAATTGTTATGTATTATGTTATGTTATGTACTTAGTCGAAGAACAAATTATTAGCATGGTAGTTACACAACAGTTGAACGTAGTGTGATCTGTTGGTTAATTACAGTTTATATCTTAATTTATTTTGTTGACAATAACTCTGGGGTTAAAAATAATCTTGTGAAAGTCACATGCCAAAATGAAAAAAAAAAAAAAAAGCTTGTGCTTCCAACTTCGGTTTGAGTCCCAGGTTTACTACTGTCAATTGAAAGCACACAACACTGATGATGAAGATAAAGGAAGGTTTTGTAAATGGAACTTATTTCTCATACCTGGTCAAAGAGTTGCTTCCCTGTTGTATTGGGCTGAATGGCAAACTCCAGTTCAGCATCCATTGTGGTGACTCTTACACTAATCTGAAGAAGAGATCAAATTGTAAGAATGAGCCATTTTCTAAACAGCATTATGGATACAGTCAATACATAAGGGGCGGCTGTGGTTTAGTGGGTAGAGCAGTCGTCTCACAACCGGAGGGTTGGTGGTTTGAATCACGGTGCCTGCAGTCCACATGTTAAGGTGTCCTAGTGCAAGACACTGAACCCCCAAGTTACCCCCGATGGTTAGAGCCATCGGTATGAGTTGTTGCCACAGATGGCTGCCATCGGTTCTGTACTGGAAACAAATTCCTTTTTGTGTGTGTGTGTGTGTGTGTAACATGCTTGGCCAAATAAAGGTGATTATTATATCACATATAGTAATATCACTGCAGTAAAAATCAACCTTCCACTTTTTTTTTTTTTTTTTGTAAATTGATGACTTCATTATTACTGTTGGTATGATCAGGACACTGCACCTTACGTCTCAAAGAAATTGATGTGTTTATTTCTTTGAGCTGTCAAAATTCACTGCCCTATGGATTCTATTTGAAGAGTTTAGCATTTACCCCATTTCCAAGTGCCTCTCCATTTGCACGCCTCTAGTGTAACCACCTTTCTTGGCTTAAAGTTTACCATATATGGAGTTTGGAAACACTTTTTGTGTGCTGCCTCCAGTAGTGTATTAAAAATTAAATCAAAAGACTTCTGCCCTGATGATAACTTAAAGACACTTTAGTCACATACAGTTTTACAAATGGTGAATCCTTGGCAGGCTTTGGGCATGTTCTGAATAAACCTGCCTATGTACAAGCAGCAAATGTGCCCTTCAGTAAGCCATGTCTGTAGGAGAACAAGATTAGGGTGTGTCTCTCATGGGCAGAATGTAAAAACACACAAAGAAACTATTATTAGCACGTCAGAAACGCCCCTTTCAGGCCCACGTGTCATGTTTCCATTACTTATTCTCAGCATCTTTTAAATCAGTTTAAATTAGGCCTAATGTGAATAACCAGCAGAGGAAACCATCATCATATCATGAAAAATTATATTTTGGTAACTGTAGAATTCATGAAACGTCCCTTGGTTGGACAGTGTACAGCCAATGTGCCAATCTGGCTTTGCCTCAGTATACAACTTATCTACAGGAAGTAACCACATCCTCTGGTGGCTGGGCTTTGTGAGGCACTGCTGCTAAACACTGTGCTCTCATGAGAGTCATATATATCCTGTCATGTATCAAGCAATCAGTCAGCTTTCTGCTAAGATACATATGCCGTAGCAGAGTAGGACAAGAACTGTGAATTCATTCCTCTTCAGGTAACACACTTTGTTACAGCTGGTTATTGTGAGGCGATTCTTATTTAAGCAACTGGACATGTTTGTGTATTGCAGAATTCAAAGGTGAATATGTTTCTTTAACCTAATGTCCCCCTCAGTGAGGTCACCCAGAGAGTAAGCTGATTCTGTACTTAATAAACTGACCATGTAGACATGTCTCATTTTCTCTGATGAAAACAGCAGCATTCATGTCTGTTGGGAAATAACTGTGGGCTGAGGCCCACGCCTGCCCTGAACAATGCTACGCATTATTTTCCAGTTGCGGGGCTGATCAGAGTTGCGTTCCATCCAATTCATGTCAGCAGGACCCCGTTTACTGCTCAGGACACTTGCCCCTCTGTCATTTCCTGCCATCAGACAGGTCAGAGGGAAATCTACAGCCCCTCACAGCTGTCTAGACAACCCACTCTTTAAACTAGCTATGAATACTTTTCCATTTCTGCAGATTCAGAGTTCAGTGCATGATCACCCTGCTGGGGTTTAAGTGGTTTCATTTCCTGTATTGCAACAGCTAATCTTGCATGAAAAAGGAACTACATTCAAATTTTCTGCCTGCTTAGGGTGTGTCTCTCATGGCCAGAATTCAAAAACACTTAACAAGCTATTATTAGCAAATGACCAAAAACACCCTTGTCAGGCCCATGTGTCATGTTTCTATGGCTTTACTAACCTCTTTGACACCAAAACTATGCTCTGCCAATAAGTTCCTTCACTTTTAACAAGTTATACATTTAGAACCATATCTAAAGATGAATTCCATGACAATGCTGAATGACCTATGTAATGCAAAACATTCAAGACTGCATTAACATTTTTAAATTTATCTTCTCCATTTTCTTTACCTTTGCTCATACAGTTATGTCCTAGCGATTCAGTGCACAAAATCATAAAGATTTATTACTTCATACGTCATTACTTAAACATGTGACATTCTCAAAGCAATTATTTAATCACGGAGTAGAACAGATATAAATGTTTACTGATTATTACTTATATTAAAATAATTATATGGCATAAAAGTATAACATATTGAAAATTTATATCAGGTTAACATCTAGTTTTAGGATAATTATATACACAGTCTTGGACCTGTATCTATACCACAATTAAACGCTGAGGCAGCAGTGAATAACACCGTTTTTAAAAAGCAAATGTGTGGCTGAAAATAGAAGTAAAAATCACAAAAACCCAAATTCTTCAAACGGTTGTATAGGCACAAAGAGGAGCATAGTGGCTCATGAGTTGAGACTGGAGCTGCTTCACTGTTGTAGTTGTGGACTGTTGTCTGAAAAGCTGTTTTTCTTCACAAATTACAGTAAAAAATCATCATAAAAACTACATTTAATTGGGGGTTGTGCTCTTTAGTGTTACAAATTGATGGTGATTTAATAAAACCCAGAAAGTTATGAACCAGACTATGGCTCAAAAACCAAGGTCAATGGCAGAAAGCTAAAACGGAAAACATGATAATTAACTCATCTGTATGAAGCGGGCAAGTTTTCTGTTTTATATTTATGTGACAACTCAGAAACATATGCGGCCGTGGAGAAAGTAACCTAAAAGTCAACCCTAGGAAACACCCTGGGTTACTTTGCCAGGATGAGGAAGTAAAACTACTGAAACACCAAAGGGTGTGATTTAGGATCAACCAAAAGCCAGGCTAAAATACTTGTTTGTTTAAAGATCAGTCAAATGCCACAAGTCATTTTACAATGACTTACCATAAAAATGAGACATGTTCCATATTATTCCCTGTACTTTTTACATACATTTTTTTTTGTATATTAACATTTTTCTTTTCTATCAGAAAAACAATAAAATGTGTTGGGGATTGTTTAGGTGTACTCAGACTCACTTTTAACCATCAGCAATAGCAGTCATGTTTGTACTGGGTCTTTACATTAGCATGGTATGTTTTTGGAACATATCAATGACTTTAGATCATTAACATTTTAGTTTTGTTAACACTAAGGATTTACAGTATTGGTCACTTTATAAAAGATCTATTCTTGCACAAATATTTTTCTGTTTAATAATGCACTGCGTAGAAACATTACAAAAGCATTTAAATGAATGCATTTTTGTTTTTATACATCCCATTGTATTGTAGAAATAAGTGACAGATTAATCTATTATTAAAATAGTCATTAGTTGCAGCCCTGAATATTATAATTCTGAGTCACGCCATCCATAACAGTCAGTTGTAGCAGTTTTGTTAGAAAATGTCACGTAGCGACCTGCCCTGAGTACGGTGCAGCATAACCGCCCTAATTACTTATCCTGTACTAGAGTAATGACCTTGCAGTTTCCATTCAGTAAAGTATTGATGCAGCGAAAGCCAATTCAGTTCCTCAATAAAAACTTGAATGATCTTTGCGCTAAATGAAAGTGGTGTGCATTGCTTTCATGGAGCGCAGCTGCATTCTGCGTGCAGCCTTCCTCCATTTAATGCTGTGCTTATGTATTTGCCATGAATGGTAATTTAAGTAAAGCAAAAATTGCCCACTTTAGGTAGAAAAATACATCTCATCTCTGCTTTCCAGATTAGCCTGTGGTTGTGTGTTGATGCACCTTAGCATTACACTGAAGAAACTCTCAAGACTGGGTGAGGAAAGAGGAGGTTACAGAAGAGGATGAGGTTTCTTTTTAAGCAGGGTGCAGTACACATACAAAGGAGAGGGGTCTTTTAGAACCGTTTCCCATGACCAGTGTTTCTTAAATTGAATACAAGCTTCATGAAATGACTTACTTGTTGTTTTTAGTAAAAACTATTATGGTCATACAGACAGCTGCTTCATACTCTTTTCCATCATTTGCACTCTCTTGACTCTCATCATTTCCAGTTTACTGTGCACTGTCACCTGACTGGTCACCAGCTGGCACACCTGTCCTACATTACCCCATTAGTTTTGCTATTTTGTTGTTCTGCCTGACTGCCTTTATCCTAATGACATATTGCATTTCTATGTACTACTCCATTTGTTTGCTAAACATACTTGTCATTGAGTTGCCAAGTGTCAGCTCTCCTACTGACTGAGTTTAGACTGTTTTATCCCTGCTGGCCAAGTCAGCTTTTGGGTTCAAATCCTGTGTTACATTGTTACAGCTATACAGGCAGAAAATCTGTAGACCCCAAAAAAAATATTAAACAATAAGACAGAAAGATACTAATGCTTATCCAAGTATGTTGGTGCCTAATTTCCCAGTATACCTTTTGACTATAATTGTTCATATAACATATTTCAGTCCTGCTAGCTGCTCTGTTTGTTTTGTCTGCAGTAGTGGTTTATTTTACTACTTCTAGAGGAGTCAAGCCCATGCTTTAGCAGGTCAGTAGGGTGCTTATTCCAACAACCTTAACTGGGGGAAAAGTTGCCATAATCAGCAGCAGACCTAGGTGGGCTGTGAGGAGTGACTCTGGTACCATCCACTGACAAGAAGAAAAGAAAACAAACCCACCAGATGTTCTGTTTGCAGTAATGCAATACTGTGCTGGCTTATGCTCACTGTAATGCTTTGCTTATATTATGCAAACACTTTGCTATCTTAAAGGCTGTAACAAATATTTTCATTATAATCATTAATTCATCTCCCATGTCATTGTAACATGGTTATATTTTAACATCTATATGTTATGCCCTACACACATTACTTATCCCAACAGCAGCTAGAAGATTAAAAAAAAATTAAGCATACAAGTTCATATTAATAAAACAATAACAAAGTACTTACTTTCAGAAGTTTGATTTTCTCACAACACCCAAACAGACAACAAACTACTGGTGGCATGCGAGTACAAACCTCAGATGTTCTGATTCTAGTCCGTCCACTATATCTACCTCAGCATGCTGTTAATCTGCTCTGCTATGTGCAGTACAGGCCCATTTAATCCCCTGCTTGCATACCGGTTCTTTCCATTTCCCATTTTACCACAGTTTAGGCCTCCTAACAAGAAAATCAGTCATGATTTCGACATAATGGGCTAAAATGGTAAGTTTTGTTCAAATTCTATATAATAATTGTAGTCTGCTTCTTTATTTATGTCTGAAAAAAGGTGTTTACTATTAATTTGAGCAACATTTTTCACAATTTGTGTATAATGAAAAACCTATTTAAATGGGAAAACAAGAAAACTTACTATTGTTAAAGTCTATCCGTCTGTCAAATTTTAGCAATAAAACCAAATAACATATTTGTTTGTTTAGTGAAAAAAAAATTAATTTCATTTCTTTAATTAAGAGGTGATTCCTTATTAAAGCAGATAAGCCACATCTACACATTACAACAACCTTCAAACAAAATGCAAAACAAATGCATATTTAAACCAATGTGTAAGTGACACTTTAAAGGCTGAAGAACACTAGAGTAAATCCTAAACTTGTTGTACTTCTGTAATCCAATCTAAAGTGGAGCATGGTATCTGAGGACCATGCTGGGGGAAGCAGGGAGGAGAACAGCTAGACCATGATGTGAAAGTCCATATAAGGTTGCAGGCGAGGAAATTACCAGAAAGGAACTGATGTAAGTGCAGAAACCTTGAGTCACAACATGTCTTCCTTGGGAAACTGAAGTACTGCCAAGAGGAGTCCAGCAAAGGCAGAGATTCTCAATAATTACTGCTTCTTGGAAACATCAGTGTTTTTACAGTACATTTAACTACAAAAAATAATTCTAAAACTATAAATAAACTATGTTTGAAAAGTTAGGGCACCTAAACAGAGAATGGAAAAACTGTTTTTTCACACCAGGAATCTGTTGCTCCTTAAGCCGGCATGGTGCGGATGTGACAACAAGTCGGGAGCCAAACTTTCACTGGGTGCAGAATTAGTTTTGGAGCATTTGCTGAATCAGTGTGTTTAGCTTCCTTTTTACATACGCCTTGTCCACTGCATCTTCACATGGCACCACAAGCTTTACAAAAGGAAACAAACCACTGAGTGTTAAAACAACAGGCCTGGATTTTAACCATTGTATTGTTGATATCACCTTCCACCAGGAACAGTGATTAAGGTAGAGCTTAATGGATCACTGCAAAGGGAACAAACTAACTTCTCCTATCACTCTATAATATTTGTGCCAGGCACATTGTGTATAAACCATATTCCACAATCATTTCTGGTCATCACCCATTGCCCCTGGTTATTTTGATAAAATCTTGCTGCTTCCTCTTGACCAGTCATTTCCTAATTTTGAACTGGTTAAGGTCTCGACAACAGAGCTACGTTTCCCTGCAGTGTCCCAGTGTTTGTGAACTGACTGTCAAACAGCTGCTACATGTGCATGAAGTGTACTGTAGGCTGCTACTCTGACCCTGTTGAGATTAACAGCATCCCAGCTGTGCTCCGCATAGATTTGGCACAAAGACTGACACTAGTGAAGAACTAACTATTTTTTCACTTTCAAGTGAAAAAATATAAATGAATTCTAATCAGCTTCAGTGCAGAACATCTGTAAGTCTCTAACAGCTGCAGATACTGAGCTCCACTTACTAGTCATCGACCTGTGATTGTGCTCAGTAACGTATCATTTTGCAGTTGTATTTGGAATATTTTTTCCTTTGTCTTCTGCTAAGAAACTGTGCTTAAAAATGAAAACATTATATGAAGAAATGTGCCAATTTATTACTAGTGAATACTAAATGGTAATGTTGCTCCTTTGAAAAATATACTGATGTAATGGATTGTATTTTTTATACTGTGACCTCTAAATGACTTCCTACCGAAGACTTCCCTGTTTGCCATTGTTTTTATTTACATGGTCTGATCTACAATTTCATATACAACTGACTGCTGACCAGTTTTTTGTCTATGCTTTTTTGCCCAGCATTCTATATACTGATGGACTTTTTAAAGTGTATTTGCTGGTACATTTGTATGGTTTTTTGTTTGTGTGCTCTGTGTAGGACTTCAGTTCCCTCTGTCTTGTGTTGCCTAGTAGATCATCTTCATCCCATGAGTCACGAGCGAGAGTTTTTTAGCCTAACATTCCTTTATTGTCAGCTTGGTATTGTAGTATAATGTGCTCAGAACAACCTGGACAAGAAGGATGACTGCACACAGATGCCGCAGTTTACAGATCATCTTCTCGTTTCAAAAAGCATTATGCTGAGTCAAAGCCCAACTCACAACCTCTCAAGGGGCAAACAGAAAAGATGGGTTTGAAACCACTTTCACTTCTGTTTCCCTGATGAAGGCATGAGATGAAATGTTGAACTTTGACTAATCATAAGGCTGTCTGAATTTAAAAAAAGGAGTAAAGTCTGAGTGCGGTCTCTCTTCTCTTTGTTCTTGGCTCAACCAGCACAATCTACACTGGATGTCAGAGCTGGGGGCAAAATCTGGCCCTCCACTCTTATCAGTGGCAATAGGGCGTCTCTGATTTAAATTTGCCTCCATTTGCTCCTTATTTGGAGCGCAGCTGGCCTGAATGACAACTGAAGTCCCCCCCCTTGTTAGACTGGAGTGAAAAGGAGGCCTAGCCCGCTTGCTACCGCAGGGCACACAGTGGCTTTTGCTGGAGAACAGTCTAAAAATGTGATTCCAGGATCTTTAGTTGTGAACAGAGGGTCATAACATCCTAGTGTGCCAAGCCCGGGGGCCTGAATGAATGATTCGATTAATTCTGATGAACTCCGGAGAGGAGCGCGCACACGCACCCACGTAACGGAATAAGAACCCAGTAGCCTACTCTTCGAGTGAGTCTGAAAAGATGTAGCGTTAACACATCTTATTTATACCAGGGGTGCAATGAATATTAGCAAGTTGGTAGTAGTGCGAAGTTCCATTATCAAACACAAAGTCCCATTGATAAAGGAGAGAGAACCGGACAGAGGGAGAGTAGTTTTTATATGAGAAAGTCAATGTAGTCTTACCGTTTTCGGCATCTTTCCTTGCTTTAACGTCCGGTTCTGGGTTTCAAAAAAGTTAGCAGCGTAAATCTGTTGACTAGTTAAGGAGACCAGCAGAAACTTTTTCCCATGAGAAAAACGGCGCTAAGTAGTCTCCTTCCGGTCTCGAGGAAACAAACGTTACTTTGAACGTGAGTACGAAGACCTATTTTCAGCCGTTCGCCTCTTACAATATATTTTCTTTGTTTCGCCTGAAAGTGAAATGATCTCAAGCTTGATTTCCTGCTAACGGTACTCCTGACTGCAAAACCACACCCAGGACGATGACAGGACAGCAGCCAGCCAGACTGAAAAAGAGAGCGGAGCAGACTCCGCCTGCAGCCGCCGCATCATCATGGCTGAAGTTGAGTGGCTCACAGCTCTCACACAGAAAGTTCACCACTGTCTGCAGACCGGCTCCTTCCTACTTTAAATAACTACTCTTTCATTAGATGATGTTAGACATTTCAGAATCTTGTATACATATGGGCTAGTCTACAATGCGCTTAAAGCAGACCTATTAAGAGGTGCGGTAACTTCTGTATCCTACATTTTACCACTAGAAGTCTGGACTCTTTAAAGGGTTTGTGCAGTTTGTTAGCAGCTAACACCAATGACAGAGATCATAAAATCCCATTAAGTGGAAGGTTTAAACATAACTTACTGCAGAGGCCAGGCTGTTTTACATACTGAACTAACAGAAAAGAAAGCCTTTAGCAGTAATATCTTGTCATTAGGCCTACTTCAGCCTGAGTAGATTTAGTCTCAGGGCAGGGGATTACAATGAAGGCAGAGGTTCTTCAAAAACAAAATAACAACAAAGAAACAATTCAAGTAATATAAATGTACATCATTTAGCTGTATCATTTTATTCATCCAACAAATAAATATGAGCATGCTTTTCATAGTATATTAATAGACTAGGACAGCAGGACAGGACAGGGCAGAGCAAATAGAGTCAGAATATTTGAGTGGTTTTTAAGGCAGCTTTAACCCACACCTGCAATCTTGTTTCACTGACTGGACTCTAATTAGATTTTGTTGATATCATTAGCCTAAAGGTTCACATCCTTTTTCCACCCTTAACTGTGAATGTCTGAATGTGGTCAAGAACAATACAGCGATTTGTGTGTAATCAGTTAAAACAGATTTTTTGTTCATTGTTTTGTCCATTTGTTCATTTTGTTCACTGCTATGTTGCAAACTTAATAAAGCCATGCTGTGACGTGCATTGTGCATGTCAGTATTTTGTCCATGATATTAAAGTTAATCAAGAAATGTAATTATAAGCAAACCATCTCTGGCTCAGTGTGCAGCTGGCCAAAATTTCTCGCTTGTTTTTTTGTGTTTTAAAGGTCAGCGAATGAGTGTTGCGTGCACAGGACTACTCTTTATTAATATCAACAGTTGGCATCAATTTTGGCATGAATATTCTAACAACTGTTTTGCACGTCAGGTGTTTTGGCTGTGCAGGGCTGAGTCTGGACTCTGTTATGTTTCTCTTTATGGGCAGAAATGACTTTTGCTGGCCTTTTGCTGTCTTTCGAAATGAAATGAGGCAAGAAAGCAAGTGAAAACTTTCTCTTCGGGATGAGACATTACCCCTAGTTGTCTTTTGCAATATGTGAAGTATGAGTAATTGTGCTTTGAGGTAAAAACATTCTAACATCCCCTCAACCCACATATTGGAAAGCTAGGCGTGCCCCAGAGCTCATGGTCTAAAGTGAGATATAAGGTAAAGCTCCCTTCTTAGACATTTAATTTCTAATCTGGTTCAATAGAAATGTACTTAAAATAAAATCAACTTGCTCCTGTTCAAAAACACCATTAATGAAGCTTAGGTAACTGAGGGTAAAACACACGCAAATTTGATGTAACACCACCAGATGGTGCAACATTTATTCAAAGCATTTTGTTCAAAAACACAAATCAGGTGAGAGACAACAATTGCAGCAACAGACCAATGTAAATGTGCTCTGTGAGAAATCTGAACCCATCATGCCAGATAGAATGCATGTTTACATTTTCACCTTGAGCATGTTTAGAAACCATCACATTGACTGTCATGGATAAAACAGATTAAGTCAGTGAAGGTGAAATGTGAATCAGGGGCATGTATCTCTGTAGACAAACAGGAAATCGGGCTCATCACATGCAGGTGAGGGAAACTCTTCCTTGTTGTCCCTTAACAGTGGTTCCTCTAGATCCACGGACCAAGGTAGATCCCGGTCCCTGTCTTCAGGTGAGGACTGTAGCTGTCTTAGATGTTAAAAGTGTGACATCATCAAAGGTCATAAATCTTAACTTCATACCTCAGTTTGACAGGTAGTGTAAGTCATTTACTCTCTTGGGTGAAATCATGAATACTACAGTGACAGGCTGAAAGGGCTTTGCTGAACCATTCTCTTCTCATACTGTACATTGATTTGCTAAGCTCAGCAGCCAGTTAAGAGTGGTCTCTCTCTGACCAACAAAGCCCAGTGGACTGACGCTGATTCAACATACAACTAGTTCCAACTGTGCAGGACACACCGGGAAGATGAGTCCCGACAGATGCTCACTGATGGACGATGGTGGCCGACGTCCGACCATTGGTGTGGTGTATCCTCTTGCTCTTGCCTAGTGTCAGTTGGGATCGGCCAAATCAACGCTGCTAAAACTAACAAAAGTGGAATGTCAAGGGGCGGGGCCTCAAAAATCATGACATGTGTAAAGCACAGACAAACTACAACATCAGTAACACAGAAGCTAACTGACAAGTTTACATTTACAGTAGGAATGAAGTACTGCTAACTAGAATTTAGTTGGCCAAATAATAACAGCCTTTTAAGGAATTCCCTATATACCTTACATGCAGGTACTCTAGAATACAAAAAAAATAAGGAACAACGAAATGTTATGTGAAAGAGAATAAAACTGTTACCACATACCTTACCAAACCATTCAGGCGCTC
>NW_018127919.1:2927433-2928665 GCF_001952655.1 Monopterus albus
TGTGTCACAGTCACAGCACAACACAGAGACAGCACTGGATTTGCATGTTGTCTCATCCCTTACATTCTCAGGGCAGGATAACCCCAACTCACTGAGCCAGTCACTGCTACTAGATTAGTTTAAGTCAAAAGATGTTTTTCAACACTAATAAACAAGTTTTGGGAAGGGTTAGTCGATGCCCCTGTGATGTTTAAAAGAACATTTTGGGGTTAAATATGTAAAAAGACAGTTTTGTATCTAAACCTCACAGAGGTCGCCTGGAATTCAGTGTGATCTAAAGTCACTCCAAAAGATGATATTACAGTTTTTCTCAAATGCTAAAACACATTTCACAAACGTTTCCTCCATGTTCCCCAATGTCTAAACACAACACCCTTTTCTAAAGCTACATAAACACAACCACACCTTCTCACTTCAAAACTCAAACTTTCACACCAAAAGAGCAGCTCGAAGCTTTCAAAAATGTAAACACTATACACATCATTACACACTACAGCAAAACAATTGAAAACACAATGCTCAATTTGTGAGAAGGTTCTTTGTTTCATAACTGCCAATGCATATTTTTGAAACTTTACAGTAATGGATGTTCTTAGATCTCTGCAGAGGATTAGGCATTTAGATTTGAGAGTTTCATATGAAGAGTATAAATCTATAGTAAATTCTGCATGTACACTACTGTAACACAACTCAATGCAAAAACAGAATCTATTGCACACAACAGTACTCTTGAAAACATGATCAGGGTGTGAAGTTTTTTTATTTACTTTATTCACACCACACACACACACCACAATCACTGTGCGGCATCATGTCGCTGAGCTGCATCGGGCCACATCACCTCATCCACATCGCAGGCTATATTGTCTCTTGCCAGGCACCGCGGGAAAAACGCCCTGGAATGGCGAATCCATCCTTGGAAGGCCTCCACTGGGATGTCAACACAGGCCAGCTCCATTGCCCTTAGGAGGTTCTCTCTAGTGTATAGTTGTCTGTCATAAACCTTCCATCTCCATGATGAGAAGAACTCCTCTATAGGGTTCAGGAAAGGGGAGTAGGGTGGCAGACAGACGTTTAAAAAGTGGTTACTGTTGGTGGTGAACCACTCTCTGATTTGGTTTGTTTTGTGGAAGCGTACATTGTCCCAAATGATCACATAAATTTGATGTGCGGGCCCAGGATGGTGTTGTTGGCGGTCCAGGAGGATGTCTTTTAGCTCCTCTAGGAAGGTG
>NW_018127919.1:2929527-2942502 GCF_001952655.1 Monopterus albus
TGTTGTCTGAATGCCCTGATAATGGTGGCCACGGTGAACCTACTCAGGTTTGGACGGACTCGTAGTCCTGCTTCAGCCATTGTCATGCCATGGACAATGACATGGTCAATGACTGTTGCTCGCATCTCGTCCGTAATGATGGTGCGAGGTTGTCTTGCTCTCCCTCCTGGACCTTCTCCTCTCCCTTGTTGGCCTGCTCCTCTTCCTCCTCTGATTTGAACTCCTCTTCCTCGTTGGCCTGCTCCTCTTCTTCCATGGCCAGCTCTTCTCCCTCCTCTGACTCGAATTCCTCTTCCTCTGACTCTGCCTTCATCCATTGTGTTTGTTTGGAATCTTCAGCAAACTGTGCACTCTGAACTTGCTTTTGTACATGTGGTCACAGCATTAGCAACAAGTGTCTTCAATTTGGAGTCGTTGTGTGTAATGAATGACGCCAGGTGTGTTCATTGTGTTCAAATATTGCTGACTGTGGCAAGCATTTTGCACCACATGAGCTTTCATTTGAGAATATGAGCAGAGTTCTTTTGCAACTTGTGTTTTAGAAAAAAAAAATGTGTTAAGATTTATGAGAACGGAGGATTGTGTTTTGTGAATTGTGTCTTCATGTGAAATGTGTTTATGATATTGGAAAATGATGGCTAGATTTAGTAAATGTGTTTAGACAACTGGTCATTTGGTTTAGAGGATTGGCTTTTATGTTTTAGCATTTGAGAAAAACTGTAATACTCTGGAATCTGGGGTTTAGGAATCTGATTTGAATGCTGAGTTTTGTCTCTTTTTGAAAGCTATAGGAACCGAAGAATTTAATGTGTGGTGCTAACAGATGTGATCATGCACAATACTCTTCTATGCTAGTGTATGTCGTCTCTTTCACAAGTCCTGATAGCAGTTATACAAATGTATAATTTCAGAGTTGCTTGTCTTTGTCTTATTGTTATTTAAAGGAGAATTATTTAAAATTGTTAGAAGTCAGTTAGGGATAACAGATAGCAGCAGCTAACTAACCCCACACATTAAATAAGCTGTTTTGGTGTCAGTTTGTAAAAGGAACTCGTCAAATTGTGGACATCTGTTTATATTCCTTTGTGCCTTCAGCTGTTACACCATTTAACCAGCAGATAGTGTGCATGTACTGTGTGATTCGTTGCACAACTACAGCTGCTGCTCTCAGACACAGAGGTTAAAGACATTAGATATGCAAGAAACAAAGTAACAACGAACATCTTTGAGAACACCACCCCTCCATGCAGATCAAAGTATGTGTCCCGTTAATAACATTAATCCCAACCAATAAAAATGTGTGAGCGTATAAATATCGCTCATATAATGCACATTGTCTGTTCGTTCGCTAACCTCTGACTTCCAAAGGAACTCCCAATCTGACCCCAGAAACACACGCACAAACTTTCCTGGCTCACATAATTGAGTATGTGAGTGAGTGAAGGTATAGACAGGATCAGTCTGGCTGCACAGTTGCCCACCTCCAATAAATTAGGAACCATCTTTATAATCGTTTAAACTCTAAACTTTAGAGCATTGTGGCGGCATTTCTCAGTATTGTCAGAAGTTTTACACACCAGTCAATTGATTAATAGAGAAAGTAGTCAGCAGATTAATCCCTGATGAAAATAATCAGTAGTTGCACTTGGATACAAAATTGTTCAAAAGAGCTCCACCTCAACCAAGTACAACAATCAAATCCTGGTTTTACATCAATGCATAAGTGATAGGCTGTAATCCCCGTTGTCGTTAATATAGTCTAGCCATACTAGCCATGATATAGGCTAGTATGACATTTTTCTGCACTGAGGTACCTTCTTCTATTTTTAATACTTTAAGTACTTTTTTTTAATTTATATTTATATTTACATTTTCAATGTAGGACTATTATCTATAACACTGTACTCTTACATTGTCATCTTGGTACTCTTAAGTCAAGGACATAAATACGTCCTTTACTACTGGTGCTAAAAGTTGCTTTAATTATATAACTTGTTATAGTCACTTGCTATTTTTTTCATGTTTATAATCCTGTTTATTCTTTAGTCAGTCTAGTGCTGCAATCCAGCTCAATCATCTCTCACAGTGACTTGCAAAAAAAAGAACCCTCTGTTGAAAAAGCTGTTGCAAAGCAGTTATGTGACCATTTGAACAAGAATGGTTTGTTTGAGGATTTTCAGTCTGTTTTTAGAGTCCATCATAGTACAGAAACCGCATTGGTGAATGTCACCGATGATCCCCTACTAGCCTTAGACAAAGGACTCATCTCCATACTTGTCGTCTTAGATCTCAGTGCTGCTTTTTGACACAGTTGACCACAGCATCTTATTACAGAGACTTGAACATGTCATTGGGATTAAAGGAACTGCACTAAGTTGGTTCTAATCTTATTTATCAGAACGATTCCAATTTGTTCATGTTAATGATGAATCTTCCAAGCAGACTAAAGTTAGTCATGGTGTTCCACAGGGCATTGTGTTAGGTCTATTTCTCTTCACTTTATAGATGCTCCCTTTGGCAATATCATCGGGAAATATGGCATAAATTTCCATTGCTACGAATATGATACTCAGTTATCAGTTATGTTACACATTGCTACAGTATAGCTATACATAATGATAGATGTTGAGAAATTCAACAACCATTTCCAAAGTTTAATCATCCATTTTTTTACATACATGACTGAGATTACCACACAAAACTTTCAATACAGTTGTGTTTCTGTAATTGTCCTGTCTCATTAAAAAAGATCAAACACGGTTTGAACAGAAGTTTGCTTTATTTATTGTAACACATTTTGTCATTAAGACTTACATTTTGTTTGAGCCCACAGGCTCAAATAGTCTATTTTTGTATATTTTGGTCTAGAAAAGCAATACTTTCCAGTCAGTGTGGATTACAATACTGCAGATCATCACAACACACAAACACACACACAAAACGTTTCCCTTTTTACATTGCAGACACAATGGTCTACTCAAACAGGAGACCTAGACTACTTCAGAAAGGTGACCACGGTATTTTGCCAATATTAGAAAACAAGTAAGTATGTGATTTAAAATGTTTGTGTGTTTTAACCTGAGTATTACACTGTATATATGTACAGCCAGAGTTTCAATATGTGTGCCCCTTATTGCAGTACTATGTACACCAACAGTTTAATTTTTAAACTATATGGCAACACAAACTGCAAGAAACAAAAGGGTTCACAATTATATGAACATAACCGTTAGTGTATGTCAACCAGTTATTAATGTGTACACATTAAAAATCACTTTGGTCTTGATCTAAACCATTAACAACTGGTTCTGAACTTAAGTTAATATATAATGCAAACTGGCTTCCGCTAGCAGAATTATTAAATTATAATTGGTGAAAAATGTTATATTAAAAGAAATCACAATTCAACACACCTCTGCATTTGCCAACATAAAGGGTTAGTCATTAAATCAACTGCACAGCACTCTGGTAAGTTCCAATTTTAATAGAGCATTAAACATCAAACACAAATCTGAGCAAAAAGTGATACAAAATTCACCATTCATTGCCAGTGTGCTACAGACACTGTCTTATGCTTCTTGTCAGTCATGTTGGGGGCACATGGTGACATCATTTGGCACCCAGAGATCAGCCAGTGACGGACAGACCGCAATTTCTGCATTATTCTTTGAGCCCCCTTTAACTGCAAGGCTAGACACAGATTTGTGTTGGCATTAAGTTACTTTTAGTTTACAGTGTGTGGAAAAGAAAACCTTTGTCCTCTGAAATATAGGGTTCAATGCATGACAACCCTTGTGTTGAATCATAAGAAAATCATAAGTTATATTTGACAAAGTCACCCAATAATAACTTTGGCATGTTTTATTAGGCAAAATATATTGAAAAATATTGAAATTCCCATTAAAATAGCATAAAGCAGACATATCAGTTTAGAGGAAATAGATGCACTTAACCAAGGTGCACAAGTTACAACACAGAAATTAGTATTAGTATTTGAACAACTTAAGTAACTGTTACTGTTACATTTACAGATTGCTTTCTATATATACACTCAACACACACGACTATGTACAGAGAGGACATGATGCTTACTGATGTACACAGGGTATCTGTGCACGTTTAGGTAGCACGTAAATGTCCCTGTAAATTAACTACTGTTCCCAGTAAGAGTTAGTACATACCAATGGGCTACTCCCAGTGACACACAGTGTCACAAACATTATGGCATTAACTTTTTTTCCCCTTTATTTAAATAAAAACTATTTTCATATTATACATTTCATATTTTGTTACATTCAAGGTATAGATACAATTTGTATCAACAAGCAAAAGTCAATTCTAGACATTTGTGGCTTAGCTGTTTGCGGCACTTACAAAGGATAGTGGCTATATATCACCATTCTGGCCTTTAGTGCAACCTTTTGGCCAAAGTAAAATACTGGATCGGTACATTTAGATTCTTTTGCTGTGATAGCAAGGTTTTATTTCTTGCTTGGAAATAGTCTGTACCCAGTGAAAACAGTGCATCTTCCTAAAGGCAATCTCAGAAACAGAGGCAAAACTCAAATATCTGAGATGAGTATGTTCCTATGCTTCCCTTTTCTTTTATTGACATGGGAAAAATGTCCAAGATGTCTGGATGGAATCTATGACAACGGTGTCTTTGTGGGCTAGGGCAGCTACTATCGATGCTATTTTAGCATTACAGTAATGACAAAGAAGGGCAAGCAATGGAAAACTGTGCCAGAAATAGCAACACACAAGTCTGTGAGCAAAATCAATGTCATCTTAATGAAACCATAAAATAATTGTTTTAAGGTCAATATGAGTCTAAATTGATTTGACAATTTCATGTGTTGTAAATTACAGACCAAGAATCTTCTATACAATTAAGTTCAGTATCTCGCAAAAATGCCTGTGAACATTCATTTTCTACCGCTTAATCCCTGAACGAGGTCATGGGAGGGGCCGGAGCCAATCCCGGCCAGCAATCGGGCGAAGGCGCCAATTCATCGCAGGGCTAACACATAAACAACCAACCACACACACTCCTATGGGCAATTTTAGAGACACCAATCAACCTTTTAGAGACACCAATCAACCTAAGCTGCATGTCTTTGGACCGTGGGAGGAAGCCGGAGTACCCGGAGAGAACCCACGCAAGCACGGGGGTGGGGCCCGAACCCGGAACCTTCTCGCTGTGAGGCAACGGTGCTAACCACTGCGCCACCGTGCTGCCCCGCCTGTGAACATCACTTGATATAACCACTGATTCAGTTGTTGACTGCAAAAATTGAATATCTAGAACAATCCCTACAATAAATAAAAGATGTCACAACAGACCCTGATGGTATAATTTTGATAGATTTGTGTTGTAACCTACATTACAGTTATTAATCCCTCAACACATAAAATTCATGTACTCTGAGTTCATCAGGGTAGTTGACTATTCCAGTGTTTAGGTTAAGGAAGGACCTCACTATCACTATGAATCATATGATATTAGTGTTCAAATTCCAGTGATCTTAATTTGGTGTCTCAATCAGCAACTTTAGGTTTATCAAAGACGGCAGTATTTTATTGTTTTTGCACTGAAAACACAACTTTTGGAATCAATGACTATTTAGCTATCTATAAGGACGGCACGCAAACTTTAAGCCAAATGCCAGAAACAACCTTGACAGCAGCCTTGCAATCTGATTGTTTCACATGAAGAAACATTTAGGCAGTTTGTTTCACCTTCTCATGAAGAGACAGCTGGCCTAAAGTGACCTTGTCTTTTTTCATGAAAAAATAAAGTCAGCAAAGCCCAAAATTCATTTGGGCCAAACATTCAAATGTTTTTTCCCTTTGTCTGTACATATATCATGGTCTGTACCTAAACATTATAAAGAAATATATATTTTTGAAGCACCACCAATAAGACAAAGTCATATTTAGCCCCATTAAAGAGTAATACCACTCAGTTTAAAAATTCTTTAAATGTTTTTTGTCATAATTATGAACACTTTCAAAAACCAATGGACAAATACTCAGATTTATGATGTGATACTGCACTTCAATCAAATGGAAGCCGAGCTTTCTAGACTGTTTTTAAGCTCAACATCACTTATTTTATTAAGATAATAAAATACCACCACAGTAAACTGTCCCCTTATTGTTTCTGTTATTTCACTCACAACAGAGTCTTAAACAGAAACCTAACATTAAGCATTATGGGGGGAAATTCTTGTGGTGCTTTACTATCAAGTTATAATGCTCTGTCAGGTAAAACTACCATGAATCCAGAAATTAAGTGGCATTTCCCTTTAAATGTGATCAAAGCATGATCTCACTATTAGGGTTGTCTTTACATGTTACAACCTCCCTGCTTAATGTGTACAATATGTCCTCAGGGACAAAAAGCAGAGAAAAAGCAATGGACTAACAAAATCAAGGAAGTTAATCCCCTTGGGATTTACTTCATTTCCTTATTCTACCTTACTGATATTTGTCTGTAAAGCACTTTGAAGTGCATGAGTCTGTATGAAAGGTGCTGTATAAATAAAGATTGATTGGTTTATTGGGAGTATGGATGTGCTTAGCAATAGTACGGTCCCCCATTAGTTAATTATTACTGTAAATAAGTGATAGGTTTGATTTAGGGATCACACCAGAATTTCTGATTAGCATCTTTAAAGGATAAGGTCGGTCACTTTCTATATTAACAGTTTTTCAACACTCCCCACACAGAAACTAAAGCAACAATGATTTCCTCCACTTACAATTAACGCATGTCAGTCCTGGATTAGCTTATTCGTTTGTACCACAGACCTCCACTCTTGTTCAAAACTGATTAAAAACATGTCAGAGAAACAAATCACTGCACCGGTTTCTGTATTACGAAACACAATAATTTTTAAAAATGTTGCCCCTGTTAGGGTGAAAGGTGTAAACCCCCAGAGCCTTTGAACGGCCACAGCTTTTTAGTGTGAAGTAAGCAAGAGTCAACTGCACATACACAAGATTTCTGAAAATTCTTAACAAATATCAGGGTCTGGTGTTTCATAATGCAGAAGCATGTCAACCGGTGCAGTGGTGTGTTTTGAATCATTTTTTTGAACAACAATGGAGGTCTGTGGCATAGATGAATAAACTAATCCAGGACTGACAGACTGACAAACGTTAACAGTGACTGTGTTTACATTCACTTAAGTAACCTGGTTACTTAACTGCATGTAAACGCAGTCGGTGAGGGGCTTTAGGCTCTGTATGGACAGTGTTGAAAATGCTGTTAATATAGAAAATGACCGAACTTATCCTTTAAGCCTCGATTCATTGTTAAAATTTAAAGGTCCTGTGAGGATTGCTGACTCAGCAACTGCCAGGCAATCTTCTCTAAGCAGTTTTTTTTTTTTTAAACACCCACTTTTGTCTTCGACTATACAGAAACTCCCTTATGGACACCAACGTTACTTCATCTGGCTAAAGCTGCATCATGTAAAGCCACCCTATTAGCCCAGTTTTCTAGATCTCAAGGTGCATAACAAGGATATACACAAAAAGGTACAAAGTTTTGCAATGCCATCTCCACATTTCAACTGTACATAATTAACATTAAGGTACTACATGTTACATGTAGGATTTTTTTTACAAAATACATCACTACTAGATCAGAGTAGACGCTTGCCAGTAACCACTGGTTTTTGGCAGGAAATGAGAAAAATTTAGAAAACTGAAAGCATCCTGAGAGCAATGTGCTGCAAGGCACAGCCAAACCCTTCAATGATCCTTGGAGACTGGCTGCATGTATGCATACTGTACATCTGCATTTGAGCAATTCAGCCTCCCAAAAAAATCCATACAAGTCCATCTTCAACATGCTTTCTAGCATTCACTTCATTTTTTATACATTTACTGAAACATAATACTCTACATGATAGCACAAAATGAGTGAAATATTTAACTCACTCTCATGCCCAACTGTCACAGCCAGATTCTTATAATTCTATCTGGCAAATGTAACATCAGGTAAATATTCAGTCTTTTGCAGAACATTTACTGTGCAAACATTTACTGTAAACTGTGATGGTAACCCCTGTTTCCATCTGTAATAGTACATCTTTACAGCTTGTCCCTCCTTAAGTCAGATCACAGCCCAGTGACCTTAAAATTCGCAGTTCTGCTGTTTACATGCACATAAGAAAGCTGTTCACTTTAAGAAATCAGGTTACTTCATCTAAAAGACGTGAAATTGCACAACTCATTTCAGTGCACTGCAAAAGTCAATAGTCTCCTCAGTCTGAAACATGGTTGATAAAATTCTAGTGTATCCAATATAAGAAACCTGTTAATAGGCCACTGCTACACTGCTATTTTAATTGAAGCATTTAGAAGGTTAAGACAACAGGCTCCATCATATGACAGCATGTTTTAATGTGTGAAGATTGTCCAGCACAGACTGGACTTTCAGGTTGATTTATTGAGATGCAATGATGTGTAAGCAAGTAAACTTTCCTTTCATTACTGCCGCAGTGATGACACCTTCCCTGCCCTGGGTCTCTGTCACCTTAGCACAAGTTAAAAAAACAACCAACCCTTTAAAAGTGTATAACTGACCAAATGCCACCAGAAACCTATAACCAAGTTTGTCCTAACGCTTTAAACTGATAAAAAGTACTTGTTTTCTTAATTATGTGTCAGGAATTAGACAGCTGGAACGTATACTTATTAAGTGCTTGTAAATATTGTCTTTGAATCAAAATTAACCTGCTCCTCTGACAGCATGAAGGAGTCCATTAGAGCTACTGTTTGAAACAAATATACCTTGAATTCACACCACATATATAAATAGAGGAATCCTATATGTAGCTTCCAATAAATTCAAAAAGGTAACTATACAGTACGCCATATGAAATTATCCAAACAGATGTTAGTTTATACTTTAATCCAATCAATCCAGTGAATTAAAATGCAATATGTGGAATACTGACACTATAGAAATCTTATCTTTTTTGGCATTATTAAGCAGCTTATAAATGACTTGGAAATAATGGCTTTTGTGTGATTATATGTACATAAACATGTGCACATGTATACAAGTCAAATCTCTTTTTGGCTTGCTCTGTGCACTGTCAAATTCTACCAAAATAGTAGCTTTGTTAAGTGAGGCTGAGAAAATATATCTCTTTAGATAATGAGATAGTGCTTTACATTTGAAAGTATAGGAGGCTTCAATGACTGAGACTTTCACTGAAACCAATCAGACAATGACTAAAACGTGAGGTCATTCAGATATAAGGCCATTAAATGTCATAGCTGTGAGGTATGTACCTACCTCCCTCTTACTTCTCTTCAAAATAAAAGCACAAAAAAGACAATAATTATTTACAGCAGAGGCAGGCCTAAGCAAGGTTATTTATAGTTCTACTGGACAAGAAACACTATAGATGCCTTTCATAACACATTCACAGGCCCTGAACAAGATCTTTAAAAAATTGCATGGTGTACAAATGATGATGTACTCCGTCAAATTTAATATGGCAAATGTGGGAGAGTTGCTGAGTTATTACTTCTTATCCTGACTGTGTTACCATGTAACTAAGCTGTTTATTGATAGACTTAGTTCACACACTGACTCACATAAGAATTAGGTTTAGTATTACACTAGCTAGCTACATGAGTAAGGATTACATTAGGGCACCAGCTAGATTTAAATTAGGCTGGTTAACCAGCTGGCCATCATCTTTATGGAATCCCAAATTAATCAATATTAAATATGCAATACATACTGTATATTGTTAAATAAATAAACATCTGGATGTAAATAAACTGTGCATAATATATAAATAGAACAAAAATGTCTTAAATAATTCAAGAAAGGAATAAGAAATATTGGTTCGCATGAGTTGAGGTACATGACAGGTGTGTCCAGGGCCATCTCACCTTTCAGCTAAACTGAAGCTAGCAAAATTAGTTACATAGCTCCTGTTAGCTACAACAACAACACTATAGTTACCAAATTGAAGACTGCTGCTAACAAAGTTAAAAAAAAAAAGACTAAAAAAATCTCATTAGTTTTAAGGGGTTTCTTAACAAGACTTATAATGTTACTGCTCTAATTTCCAAGGACATCTTTAGAACCAAAACAGCACTCAGGTAACCCTTAACTAGCTAACGTTAGCAGCTGCCATTAACAATGTCTCTTCAAAAAACCTAGCTCATAACCCCAACCAGCTAGGTCGGTAACGTCTGCAGCCGGTTGCCTCAATAAATAATGAGAAATAATAGTTTCTAGGTCACTGTGCCATCTACTTAGAGCAACAGCCTAATGGTTGATTCATAATGACTCTGACACTACTGCTTTTACTGGCAAGCTAAGTGGCCAGGCACAGTAGCAGCTAATGAGCATGTTGGTTTAGGAGACAGGAGACATGCACGGAGCTGGAAGGTGAGTATAGTGACTTACACCACTGTCATAAAAATTGATAGAATTAAATAAAAAGTAACATTATCAGATTTAACGTTATGAAATACAATTTCTTAAAGTAAAAGTGTAATTAAGAAGAATACTTATAAAAACAAAACTGACAAAGCAAATACTAAAAAAAAAGTCAATTGTGACATGAAAATGAATCCTAAAAAATATATTCATATGACTATTTCTCAAAATGATTCAGTTATTCAATATTGAGCACTTTGGGTCTGAAAATATAATTTTTATAATAACATGATGTAATTAATTAAAAATCAACTGATCTCCTGCCAGATGTTAGCAGATAATTCTGTAGGTGTGTATTATCTAGAATTAACCATGATTTTAAACTAAGGTTCAGCTGATCATGGTTTTGGTGCAAACCTGCAGTGCAGCTGCTGCTCAGGTTGTATGAATGTGTTATGAACCAGATATCTAATAAGATGTTACATTATATAAACTGCATCACACTTCATTTAAAAACATAGGTTTCATATGTTAAACATCTTAGTTTGTCTTTAATGTATTAAACTTTCTCTATGCTGATTACTTCTGTCAACTCGTATGCAAAATGTGATTTCCCACCAGAGACATTTAAAAAAAATACTATCTCCTGAGGGCAGATGTTGCACATGCAGCAACACTGAATCAAAATTCAATCAAAAAAATCAATCAAAATTCTTCTTTTGGATGCTTCATATCATTAACTGCTCAGTGGCATGACCTCAATTTTGTAACAATGACAGCGGCCAGCTGCTGTGGATCTGTCAAATGAGGGTTCTTCTCCATTACTGAGTGGACTACATAAGCAGGAAAGATGTTACAAAGGTTCCGATATGTTTGGTACTGGTGGTCTGGGATGACATACCGCTCTTGGTGTTCAGCTGCAGATGGCATCTCCCATGGCGAGTTCCAGATTTGTTCCATTTTGTCGGGCATGCTGCGAACCATCACCCGCTCACAACACGGCATCAGGCTGTTACTCAGTGGATATGAATGATATCCGTAGGACTCATTACCACAAGGCAAAGGGTCCCAGCTTGCATGCTGCTCACGGCACAGTGGAGGTCGCCTCTGTCGCATTGGGTTACTGTCATATAGCCTTGAATCTGATATGCTGTCCATACGAGTCATACCAAGAGACCGTGTAGGCTGTGAGGACAAAGGCGGGAGGATATTCTGAGTTAGGGGATAGTCTCCAGGGCAGCTGGACCTGGCTGACACTGCAGCATGCTGGATATGTGGTGCTAGATGAGATCCAGACTGCTTACGGGGGCCCTGCTTGGGCTCCTCTGGTCCGTAACTCTGTACCCTAGTCAGTGCTTCATGGCGAAACCCATGGGAGAAAGTCTGCATCCTGCCCTGTGCAGGAGACTGCTGCTGGCCCTTCATACTCTCCTCTAAGCTACTGTCCACAGAACTTGGGTACAGGTCCCCATAAGAAGAGAATGAGTCACTGTTAGAATGGCTGAGGCAGGATTCAGGGCAGTGGCTGGGATTTCTCTGATACACACCATGCTCGTGTTCCATGCTACAGAAACTGTCAACATTATGCATGCTGCTCATGCTCATGTTTGAAAAATCGCTGTGCAGTGAATAATATCCATGGTCGCTAACTGAGTCATACTTTGGGAACTGTTCACCATACGTAACAGAGGCGCCATGACTATTAGTAACTAAAATAGGAGGGTACTGTACACTAGACATGTGCTCCAGAGAACTGTGTGCGAACTGCAGAGAACCTGGCACTGGGCTGCTGGCTGATCGTGTGTTCAAGGCCCCAGCTGCATGGCTCTTGGCAGGCTGCATGGTGGGCACACTGAGAGCAGACACAAGGGAAGGCACTGAATTCGTCTCAGACTTCCTAACAGTGGACAGTGCCTCTGGAGGTTCACAGGCCACCGAACAAATACTGGGATCAGACTGACGTTTGGGTGCCACACGTTTGACCTCAGAGCTGCTGTCCCCCTTTGAAGTTGCTGGACCAGTACCGCATTTGACTAAAGCCCCCTCACTCATTGTCTTTACCGCAGACAATTTGGCAAAGGCCCGTAGTTCATCAGCCACTGACCGCTGTGGCTGGTTGACACGCTCTGGATGATAATACTTGCACTTATGTCCATATGTGCACTTTTTCCCTTGTTTAGAGAAAGAGTAGAAGGAAATTAAACAATTAAATTATAATGATAAAATTCTGCATTTTTCAGATATTGCCTTGAAAAGTTACTTGGAAAACTTACCATAAGGGCAGGGTTGTTTTTTGTGCTCTGGAACAACAGGGCGCTTGCGGAGAAAATTTTCTAAGCTTGGACCGTGTCTTCCCAATGGATCATCGGGTGGCATAAACCTATTCAAAATAGTCATTGAATTTTTCTTTTCATTATTAAATGCAGGTTATAATCTTTTTACTCAACTAATTAATATTACTAGGCAACTTTATATAAAACTGGTAAATTTATAAACAAATTAAAAAAAAACAACTATATCTTGGCTTTACTACATGGCATAAGAATGCATCATTG
>NW_018127919.1:2942555-2988898 GCF_001952655.1 Monopterus albus
CAAGTCCCTGTAGTTATCATTTGATACAATAATTCCATCAGAATCAAAAGCCAGCTTCACTATGAAGCGATCATCATAGCACACAACTCTCCTGCCTTGAACTCGCCGAGATGGGGTGAAAACTAGTATCTTCTCTTTTTCCAGCTTGCGTAATATTTCTTGATCTGAAAGACAGGTTTCAGTTAAGTTTTAATGTTGATTAACAGCATGTCATAGCACCATCAAAATAATCAAAACCTACTCTATATCACAATGTATTGGGATGTCAATAGTATGTAATGGGGTGTATCATCAATTAATTTAAATGCTGGGGAGAGATCTAGCACCCTCTATTTGCTGACCATGAGCACGCCACAAGGTCATGCTTCAGTCAAATACACTACGGAAGGCTCAGTGTTGCCCTGTTCTACATAAATGTTAACAACAAAACTACTAAGTTAAGCAAGTGCCTAAAAAACAGCTTTACTACCTGTGATGAGAGCATCAGGCCTTGACTGTTCCTTTCTCCAAGCTGGGACAAACACTGTGATGTCTTTGTGTCCTTTCTCATGAAACCATTCAACAGCAAGCTGGATGCCACGACAAGAGAATACCTCTTTGTTTCCATGGCTAGAAAATAAAAAAACATGGGATAAGGTGTACTTAAGCATCAAGAAACAAATATCCATTAGAGATAAATGTTTCAGAACATAAGTGCATTCAGCATGAAGCACAGATTAATTAAATATGAGTGTATGTTCATCGGTGTCTTACCTCATTGCCACATTGGAGCCATCAATGACTATAGGTCTGAGGTTATCAAAGGTATCCACAGGTTCATCTTCCACTGACACTTCTGGACTCTGGACAGTCTCTTTCACACAGGGGGACCGTGATACTAATGTGGCCGTACTGCTGCTAGGCTGGATTTCAGGCTCTACTTTGTTGCCAAGCCTCACTAGCTCAGCCAGAATGTCATTAATTAAAGCTGCAGACCCCAACTTGCTGAGCACAGTCTCCACCTGCTCTCCTGAATAGCCCAATTTCAAAGCAAAGTCCATCTTAGTCTGGTACTCTTTGTCACTGGCAAGCTTGATCCCAGCTCCTGCACTGGTCTCATCTTCACGAAAATCTTGCGCTGTGCTACTCTGGGAAAAACTGGGCCGATCAAGGCATGGAGAGCGACAGAGCTGTCGATGGGGTTTCGTGACAGTCAAGGGCTCCCGCTTCTTACAGCCACTGTTGTTCACCTGAACAGTCTGGCATTGCCGATCTTCCCTTCTGAGCTGCTTCCGTCCTCATCAGTGACATGCTGGGCTTTGCTTGAGTCAATGTTCTCCTCCCTGCATGGGCGTTTTTCCATTTTGAGCTTCTCCACCGTGGACCATGCTGTCATCACGTTCGTCTTGACACCTCAGATTTCCACCCCATGCTTCCTCACCTCCACCACAACCAGGGAACCATATTCTGTGCTGGACTTTAGCACTACAAACTGTTTGTGTAGGGCCAAAGTAACACGGTCTCCCCCTATGCGAGCAAGTAAAATCAAACTATGTAATCCTGAAAAAGAGCAAAAACACAGTGAAAGTATCAGTTACAAAATGTTTTGGAAGTGTAGCATGATAGCAGAGCAGCTGTCTATTAGCTTGACAATTCATTCATCTTTTAATGCACCTAAGAATCTTTAGCACCATCACTGCTCCACCCTTCTCCTCCACCTGTGGGAAAACTGCTATCTGAGGTCAATGACAAGGTTATTCAGACAAATGCAACATATTGGTCAACTGCCCAAATAGGTTACCATCCATTATTTCTTAAAGATTTGCAAAAATGACGCACTTAAAGCTGTAATTCTACAGCATGCAATAAGAAAAACATCAACAAAGTAGGTAAAGGAAATGTGAATATTGCAGAAGTTAGGCAACAGTTCTCAAGAATATGATATGCGTGACAGTGACAGTTTCCTCCATTTCCCTGACTTCACAGAGGTAGTCTTGTTTTTTAGATCTCTGCATATCACTAAAAAATGTAACACATATTTTGTATTGTAGATACTGTTTCCTAGGCACTGTTGTATTTATTCACCATAAGCAAATGCAAAAACAAGGTCACTGTTCACTTCCTGCTTGCAGATACTATATGGAAAAATATAGAAAATTTCCTGTGTATCTAGCCTAATGCTTATAAAATGAAACCCCATGTTCATGCACAGAACATGTTACCGGGCTTTACTGCAGAAAAACTGTCACCTCTATGAGCACAAATGCCTTACAGGTCTCACAAGCCACATTCAAGCCAGACAAACATGTGGTGAGTGCATTAGTTAACATAACCTGAGACAAAGAGTGGGCTGAACAGCACTCCTTGTGCCTCTGGCCCTCTGACAGACAATATCAAATGAACAGAATTCCTTAGGGAACAATGCCATTTTATGCTAAGGCAGAGTAGGAAATTGCTATATAAACCGCACTGTCACCAGCTCCATTTGTACATGTTTATATATTAATATTGATAATCAAATTCATGTTAATAATGAGCACCTTAATGAACAGAAACACTAGACTACACTTTCCCCCAGTCTTGCAGAGAGTAGAAAACAGCCAGCGCCAAGCTTCAAGAGGCGCAGTCGATGATGTAGGTTGCTTAGCAACACAGCCTTGTCATCAGCTAACTCCTTTTTACCAGTCACGACTAACACAAACACAGCTCATCATCTCTCTTCAGGCAGCCAGTAAATGCAGAATATTTACAGCTATACTACAACTCCACACTAAAACTCTTGAGGCAGCATATTTTGCAATAAAAATGACAATACTCATATATCTATCAGTGCTGACCATTGGGGAAAAAAAGAGCAATCTGGATTACTATGTGTGTATTAAACAAATGGATGTGAGATTTATACTATCTCTACTGATTAATTTAATAAAATAGCAAATACTACATACATTTGACAGGCACTGACATTCATGGGAGACACTTCAGGGTGACAGATATTTGAGGGTCACCCTACAGCTTAAAAAACAGTCTTGCAAGAACTAGTATGACAAGAATGGAGAGCAAACTAAGGTTTTAAATTGAAAACAAATACTTAATATAAAAGGGATGTTGAGGCCCTTTTGTAGGACTTCTTGGATTAGCAACAAATACAGTATAAAGGCTCACACAGCCATTTGAGACATTTGATGACCATGTCAAGACATGGTTTAGGAAGCAGCATTCATCCAGTCCTTTCCCTTCCACCTCCAGATTCACAGGCTTAGACTCAGCAAGGCCTCCAGACTATCACTGCACATGCACAGGATCGTGTAGTTCCGTTTCATAGCAACAAGTGAAGCAGATCCCTGAAGCCATCTTTTACACTGCTGACCCTCCATAGTATCCAGTCAGGAGCTGGGTTAAACTGCATTATGGTCAGTGGTTGTTACATGTAATGCTTGGGTAGTTAGATATCTTGAAATGACTTACTGTAAAGCTAACCACCAGTGAACACCAATAATCCAGTAGTTAGAGGAACAGGAAATGTAACTGTTACTGTGACAGCTCAAAAACTAATACACTGCTATGTAAAAAAGTCATTCCGAAGTTGACAGTTTGATCATTTACCTCTTCCTCTTTACTATTTTGCTATCTGAACACAAAATATCATCACAGCCAGAGTCTAGTAAAGATATTTATGACTTACAGCATGCTTAGCCACCACTTTTTAAAAGCCCCATCATGCCAAAAGTACAAAACTGAGATGCTCCTGCAACAGCTGATCATGTGTTCTGAACCTGAAGACAGAGATTTTTTGGCACAATCATGAGGAGTATTTGGACCAAGATATAACATATTGTTTTAAAACCAAGGGATAGTCACAGTAAAAAGTCAACCATCCAGGACATAGAACCAAGAAAATATTCATTCATCTTCTATACCACTCAGTCCCAAATGGGGTGGGGTGGGTTGGAATGGGCTGGAGCCAATCCCAGCCGGCAATCGAGCGAAGGCCCAAGAAAATATTATTTTTCCTAATTTACCTTGATCAGATGACGGCAATGTGTGGCCATCTCACTTTATGCTGCTACAATGAAAAGAATGAATTCTGCTTGAGAATCATTACATTATGTGTTTGCAGGATTTGTTTATGGGTCATCTTACACATAAAAGGATGACAACACAGTTAGCAAAATCTCATGACCACAGTAGATGATCTGTTCCAGTGTGTCAAACTAGCCAAGCTTCACCAAGAAAAGACAGATGTATCATTGATAAAATGTTAATTCTTTTCCCCCTAATCATAAGGTCTGACTTGGCTTACGTTGCTCAACACAAATCCCTAGGTATACATTTTGGGTGTGCCTGGTGCATCATCTATGCAGAGTTTTTTTTTTTAGCTGTTATCTTGGTGGCCAGCTCGTCACTTGCTATGCAAAAATGCTGTAATGGTCATGCACAAAGTCAAGCAGGAAAGAAGGTACCACTTGCAAATCTTTGAATATTTTTTTTTTTCAGTTATAAATGTAGTCACATGCACTGTAAGTTTAGAGTACTTAAGTATTAGGACACATGGATCTCATGAATTAAACACAAATGCAAATATGACCATGGTCAACATTTTGCTTCATGCGCTCCCCCATTTTCCCCATTATCAAAGTGTACCCAAGTCCAAACCAACTTTGCTCTATTGAAGAGAGCTTCTCCTTAACCAGTTTAAAGTTTTCATCTGAATAATTTGGGAATTTATTTGTAGAATGAGCTTTTTACAGAGTCATCTAATTATTTGTTTAAAACACTTGAGACTGGAAATATTTCAAATCATAAACCAAAAAAAAATCCTTTTAGCAGAGTACTAACAAAAAACCTAAACTGTATTAACAAAATCTTGAAGTTTTGCCTTTACTTCACTACATATACAACTAAATTCAAACCCTGTATTGATCTCAATGACAGTGATCATACAGGAAACCTTTGTAACTGCTAACTTGGATGGACCACATCACTGCATTCATCAGCTAACCAGCTATCAATACAAAAAAACTGACATTAGCTGATAGGGATGAAATGGACGAAGGTTAAGCAATTTTACAGTACATCAGTCTCATACATTCAATACTCTATATATCGTATAACGTTATAACATGACCATTAGCTAATGCACACTACGTCACCTCTGTGATTTAACCTGATTAGATAAATGGTTTGACATCTTTAGGCCCAGATTTGCGGTTAGCACACGCTAGCCAGCTAATGTAACATCACCTAGCCAACTGGAGAGTCAACATTTTAGCAACATAAATTCGCCGGCCTACATCGTTTTATCTAGTTATTCAAAGGCTAACGTTGGAGAGCGATTAGGTAACTGTTTTTGTTGGCTAACGCTATCCACCAAGCTTGCCAGGTACCCTTGGTCTCTATTTAGCTGGTTAACTGTAACGTAGCAAAGCTATGCAGTTAGCTAACACAGAATAATAATAAGCCAACTCTATGGATCCACATGCTAAATTAAACGTCGGGTTGCTAATGTTAGTTAGCCGTAGCTGCCGACCGTGTGCTAATATTTTTTGCCGGAATACTACAGTGATTTAAAATAAAGTTGACGATCGTTTAACATTTCAGACGGAGGTGAAACCACAGCAGCACAACACGACTGTCTACATAATCTGCACGTAAATCACTGCGATCATCCACTTCTAACAGGGCTCATCTCACCTTATTGCTGTCATCCTTCCTTGCCTGTAACAGTTATGTTTTGCTGCCATTGGCGCTGTCGCAGTTTGGTCAGGGTTGCCAGATAACGCAAAGGAAACAAGTAACCTAAGTTGTGAAAAGACACCGGGATCAGAACACAATTATAGACTTGATTTCTACTTAAAAGATGTCCCGTGTTCATAAAACCATAGCTTTTATGATTCGTTCTTTGTAGCGTGTAACAATTTGAGAACTGCCATTACCTGTGTGAAGGTTGCCTTCTGAAAACAAGGGATATTAACCACAACAGTGAGTCTTGCAAACAAAGACAGATTTATCATAGATTCATACAGGGAAATAGCTAGCAGAAAGTGAATTTGGAATGTAAATTCTAATAAATGTTGTATCAACTCTTTGACTACTATTATTTGACCCCACAATAAATTAGCCCACTGTGTTCTCATTGCACAGACACTCACTGTGGATCCAGTGGTCTTCTTCCGACTCACCCCGCTTTCCCATTAGGCTGACAGTTAGCTAAACCAACCCTCACTTTGCTGGGGGCTGACTTAGAACCCATCGACCTATTACTGTTTTAATGACACAGTAGTGCTGTACTGACATATTTCTGACATGGGGCAGTCATCTGTACACTCTCTGCAGTTATTCCAGTGAACCGCTTCATATCAAACTATACTGCTTGGAAGTGTCAGTGTTAATGTATATGCCTATGTCTAAACACTACAACAGACTACTATTCTGCCTAGACTTGGTTGGAAGAAGCTCCAGATTCCCCAGGACTATGAACAGGAACAAATGAAAGAAAATGAAAAAAATATATCTTGTCATGGTTTATTTATGTAAATGTAAGGCAGTCTTCTATTCTGACAAAACAGTAATAGATTTTCAAGAGGAAACCTGTAGTGTAACATGGATGTACTTTAACTTTGAAGGAAAAAAAACCCAAAATTTAAAACAAACAAAATATTACTAATTTGTAATAACCATTCTGAATACAGTGTTACAGTGTACAAATAGCTGAGAATATAAATACAAAGTCTTTGACATTTGTTCAATATTAGACTATAAAAACTACATCATCTGACAGTTTAACCTCTGGCCAACTTTAAATTCACAAGAAAATGATATAAGATGAAAATACCACTTTATCTATTTAAATATCATTTCAATTCCAAACAAAATAAAAATAGCTTTTCATTCCACAAATAATGCAGTAATGGAGTGCATCATTCAGTATGAATTTTGCACTTTACAGGTGGTCAAGCTGTTGGGAAATGGGACCAAAGTCAGACAGCAAGTTTGAGACTGTGTTAGATGTTTTTTTGTCCCTTTCCACCGTGGATGTTTCTTCAGTGTCTTATGCAAAGCACTTTCCTATGCCGGGTAATTGTGAAATGTGTTATACAAATGAAGTAGCTTTGCCTTGTAAGAACTGTCTACAGTACGCAAATGAAATGGCAGCTGAAGTTAAAATACAAGTCCATATGTACATTTGCCATAATAGTTTGAGGCTAAGCAAAATACAATAATAGTATACTGTGTTTAACAATACAGTATACCCCAAGAAGGTATGAAGACATTTTACTTTGTGGACTGAGCTAGTCCTGTCTGTGGATTGAGATATGTTCCCTCTGAAATACTCCTCTCCTTTCCTAAACCCAGTCTGGTCTAAAATTAGGAAAGAGAGAGAGAGAGCAGCTAGAACCTTCAAATTTGAGCATTGAGACAGGTCAACATGAACCTTTCTGAAGGAGAACCTGTGAAAATGCAGTAAACACAAACACAAGGTGGAACTTAAACTATGTGAATATATGTGCTTGGAGGCAGTTTGCAAAGTAGGCAAGACTTGGCTAGTCTAGCTCACAAATACCAGTTCAACAAAGTGTGGCATTATTACTAATACCTGAATACTGAGGCCACATAAACATTCTAGTAAAATTAAATATCTTAATGAGATGAATCTGTGAGCATATCTAGTGCTAATGAAACAATTACTCCCTTAAATACCCTAAGTGAATTGACAGTATGTGACAACTGTTACTTGCAAAAGTAGAAAATCCCTTTCACTTCCCAATAAGACGGTGACCTGTCTATAATGAGATGTGTACAGCTTTTGAAACGAATCAGTGATTTAAGGAAAAATTAAGAAACAACTTCTCAGTTGGACACACCATAAAAGCACTTATTGGCACATATACATGTGATCTTAATGTCAGCTGTATGTATAGAAGCCTTTTAATTAAAGGTTTCCTCTGGGAGTTTGTTGCAGGCTACAGGGCACACCACATCCCTGGCTGTTCTTATTTCACCGAGGACAGTCATTTCATCTTTACACATATCTGCTTCAAGAGGACTCTCAGTATGAGATATTCCTTCCCTACTAGCTGCTGGTCTGCTTTTAATAGACTGGTTATAATGTGGCAAATTAGTAGCAGCTTTACAAAATACATCATTGTCAATATCATCTGATCCTTCCTCCATCCTTCCAGAACAAACAAAGGTGCTATGAGGTAAACAAGAATCTGTCTGCAGAGGAAGGTGACACAGTCTGTTGTAATGATCAGTATTCTGTGACATTAAATCACAGGCCACTAAGTCTGACACATCGGCGCAAAGATGAGCTGATTCACTGTTTGGAAAGTCACTGCTGGATGAAGTGGAAAATATTTTGTGTTGCACTTGAGCTTGATTGACGCGCCGCACGTTCTCTGTGATTTGCCCATCTGTCAGAGGAAGGTTTAAAGCCATCTCTGACTGTGTCTGGTCTGATGGAGATGTGAGAACATTTTTTTTGGAATTCAGTGAGGGGTCTCTTTCAAAGTCCTTTTCAGCTGGAGGACAGGAAACGGCACCTGCTCGGTTCTCTCTGTATGTGTCAGGCATCTTCAACTCAAGACTTTCTGTGTCTAGAGACCTACTTCTCCTGTCTGGAGACAGTGGACTAGGTATGGACTGGGTGACTCTTGTAAGGCCTAAGTGCCGTGGGAGACTAGCGATTGCCCATGTATTACTAACCAGGTTCTGTTCATACAGGTCTAAAATTTGATAGTCACATTCAGCAAATGCATCTTTTTGTAGGTAGCTTTCTTCAAACTCCTGATAGGGTGATGAAATGTGCTCCTCCAGCTCCATGGGAATCTGCTCATCGTATTCACCCTCATTATGCATATCCACTACATCGAACGTGACTATAGTAGGCAAGGCCTCCATATTTGGAGTGAAGGCAGAGTTTGGCTCCAAATCATCCACAGTGTTCTGCAAGTTACTCAGCATCTCAGAGTGTTTTGTGTAGTCCACAAGCGCCTGTGAGAAACACACAGTTTGCCCATCATCTAAATCGCCGTTAGACTCTGAAGACTGAGAGCTGATATTTCTGTATGGCAATGCCACAGGCTTGTTTTCCTCAAGATGTTGCTCTTGGGGTTCACAAAATGTTTCAAAATCAGGGTCAAATGTGTTTCTGAACGATATGCTGCTGCTGTGCCTTTCCTCACACTCAGCATTTATAGATTTAGCTCTTTTTTCACTGGAGGAAAGCATATTATCAAATCCATCTGCTTCTGTATTATTCTTGTTGACTGATGCTTGTGGATTTGAGTTTAAATTACAGTTTTTATTCACGCCATTCTCCTGCCAATCAACCGTGTTTTGCGCCAGCTCTGAACTGTTACTGCATGTGCTTGGCATCTCTAGAAAATCATGAACTTTATACAGTTCGGTACTTATTTGTAATCGATTCATTTCTGAAACAAAGGCAGAATCTGTCACATCTAAAGGCTCGCTTAAATACTCACACTGGTGTGAACCAGGCAGTTTCGATTTGTTTTCATAATGTGGACTAAGGAGACTCTCATCAGGGGCAAAAAGTTCATAGAGGGCATCCCCACTGTAACTGTCCCTGGGTAATCTATCAACCCTTAGCCTGTCAGTTTTTTCTTGGCCTTCATCTTGCCCTGGGGTAGTAGAATCATAGTACCCCTCATCACTATTTGGAACTGATTCTTGATGCTCACTTTGAGGAGTTAACACATCAGCAATCGAAGAAGAAGTGTCTAAGCCACTGGCTTGATGCGCACTGTTACTGCTCACTAAGTCCATATTGTGTGTACTTGTCAGGTCAGCAGTCAAATCAGTGTGGTCTTGATTACAAGTGCAACAGATTTCTTCAGAAGCACTGTTTCCCCAGAATTCATGAAGACACCCTCCATCCAAATCTTCGGGTGAGGCCATATCTTCACCACCACCTTGATAAGTAAGATAACAAGAGGCTCTCTTTCCTCCATTTCTGCTTCTTTCTCCAGAAACTGTGCTCTCTGTAATGCTGTCATCTTCTTGATCTGCAATAATATCCCCACAGCCAGTGAGTGAATCGAAGCTCTTTAAGGATGCTACGTCTCCAAAAATCAGGTTTAGCTGATCCGATGAGCCAGCAGGTGTTTCACACTTCAATACAGGCTCTGACATCATCTCAAGTTTCAGACAGGGCTCACTGTGTCCTCTAGAAATCTCCTCATATTCACTGGAAACTACAAAATTAATTTCCTCCATTTGATCATCACACATCTGATCATCTAGCTCAGACTTTGGGCTTTCTTGTGCCACCCCCTTCTTTAATGCCACTGCAACAGTTTCACTACATTCAGGACCAATGGAAATATCACATATAACATTTGTAAAATCAGGCACATCAGGTTCAGATCCCAGGCACTCTGTGACATTCTGGTTGGTGTTGTCCTGGATAACAGACACCTCTTTGCTACAATGAGGAGGAGACACTGCAACCATTTCACTTTTATCCAATCCAACATTTCTATGGTTTCTATGATGCTTAAAACTATGAAAAAGTCTCCTCAACCCCCTTTTCTGCCGGCTGAGAGTCAGCGATTTCTGGTCAGCAGTGGGGTGAATACATTCATCGTGACAGCTGTTGTGGAGCTCTCTGGCATAGTCCCTCTGATTTCTGTACTCAAAATCTCCAGCTGAAGTGTACCCACTTCTCAGACTGTCATCGTGACCCCCCTTACTTAACCCATCATGTGTTCTGCTTTTGGTGATTCCCTTCTTTGAAGACCACTTATTCTGATTTTTACCCCTTCCTCCAAAAAAACTTGGTAAAATGCAGATACTTTTACGAACTCCAAAAAATGTCAGAGCAGTCCTCTTAAATTTCCCGGCTTTTTGAGATTTCACTGTGGCATTTGTCGTATCAGGCTGAAGCTCATCGGTGATGTCATCGGGGCCACACTGGGAAAGCTGTTCAGGGACAGAAACTAAATCCTTGGTGTCACTTATAAGCTCGTCTACCTTGCAAGAAGCCATGGCAACCACATTTACAAAAGCAGTCCAGCAGAAGGCATATTAGCTGAATGTTCCAAATGCGCGGATAAGATAATCGCAGTGTCCTCCATCTGTAGCCCTGTGGTGAGATAGTTGAAACCAAAATCAATAATCAATAAAAATGTAACACTGTTTTATTGTCTTTTTATCTAAGTCTTGCATGTGTGCTACATGTTTAAACTACCATTGGAGACAAAGAAAATAAATTATTTCCTTATGCTGTTTAACTTATAGCCAGAGTGAATTTCCATGACTCTTTCTGTGTCCACTCAACGTCAGTGGGGCTTATTCTTGAGTGAGTTATGCTGTGGACAGCCATGTGCGCCAGTCTTTGTGCTTCTCCTCTCTTTCAGACAATTGTGATTTGCAATGGTTTTGCGTGAAATGAACACAAACCCTGAATTTGCAGAGTACATTCAAGCTTTTATGCCAATGTGGTTGTCTTTATTCTTTCATTTTTAATGTTTAGTCTCTGGCACCTACTGCATGTTAGAGCTATACCTGACTAAGTATTTTGTAAGCTGACTATCAGTCAGCTTTTCAGTGTGACTATTCCTCCTTTTCTTTCTTTTTTTAAACACACACACACACACACACACACATATATATATAAACATAAATGCAAAGGAGTGACAGGAACATATTTATGAGCAATTAAAAATCAATAAAAGACAGCTGCATATGATGCAGGATTTAAATTGCAACCTATTTAAATTGATGGCATATAATGTAAGGCTGCCATACGGATTTGTCGGAATAACAAGACAGGCAGCACACTTGTATTTCTGTTGAAACACTGCTCTTATATGCAATTTATTTCTTCTGAGACATGGTTATAGCCTAGTTTACCAACAAGTTTGAGCTTATCCCTGTCAGTTAACTACAGCGCATTGTTACCGTGCGTTTGATGTGTGCCAGCTTGCTCTGCGAATCATTCCTCTTATTTATATTTCCTCATTGAGGAATTATAAATAAGTTTTCCACACGCATTTTTGTTAGCTTCCTAGTCCCGTTCGGATGGATGCATGTCGTAGAAACAGTTTGCAAATGGTTGTGCATTGCACTTTAACAGAGATGAGTAAACAAACCAGACTCGCATAACATTAGGCTAGGCAAAACCAGCCACATTGTCGCAGCAGTCTTTTCTCTTATAAAAGCAGATCCCATGTACACTTGTCCTGGTACCTTCCCTGGTTTAAGGGTCTGCTATGGCCTACTGTGTGGCCTGTGGCCTGTGGCCTGTGGCTTGTGTGCTACTGTGTTATTTTGTTGACTTTTTTTTACCGGTTGCTACTAACCTTGGTCAGTTAGACTTGGAGCTATTTGCACACTTTTATGCAATATTAGTGTGGTGCCACTTTGTCTAAGTCTATAAAAAAAAACCTGTAACCCAACAGCAACATTACAGAGCAGTGAATTTAGATCATCAATAGCCACTTTGTCTAAGTCTATAAAAAAAACCTGTAACCCAACAGCAAAATTACAGAGCAGAGGATTTAGATCATCAATTTAAAAAAAAGGATTACAGGCCTAAGCAACTTAGTGCATTAATAACATTTTACTCTATTTGTTTTGTATATTCATACAGCATTCTGATGCTAAATCTATTGTCTTTGTTTTGAATAGTCTCTGGTTATTTTGAACAGATTTTCAAATATGTTGGGTTTAAAATAATTTTTTGGAGAATAGAGTAAAAGAAAACCAAACCAATACTTCAGCTTTACAGTAATGTATGTCTATCTATCCCTGCATTTAAAAATCCTGCGCACTTTTAACACAATTGCAGACTATACGTATAGAATTGGATATTGGTCAAATACAAAATTAAATCCGTAAACTTGTCTGACTTTTATTTGGTTGGGAAGCTTAGGTCTGAAAGCAGTAGAATAGAGACGTACTGTTGCTCTTCCACAGAACATACCAGACAGCGGAAGGTGGAACACAACTACTAGAACCTTAGCAAAGATGGACGGTAAATAACTAACGCTAAATTCCATCCAACTAACAAACCTTCGCAGACATGGGCTGACTGGGATGTAATTTTTCATTTGAGCAAAATAAAATGCCACATTAGCACAGCCTAACAACGCCTGGTTACCTGAGCCATAAAGTAAACAAACTTACCAGCTATAGCCACAATCTTGCAGAGCGGAGCTGTTGTTGGTTTCTCGACTTGAAGATGTAATTTTGTTCCCTCTCAATACGTGGGTTCCCGTTACGCTACCATTAACTTGGCTTTAATTGCAGTTGTCTTGTGGTCGATTCCGTAGCAGCTTTGACCAGATATGGTTTCATTTGTTCTCAGCTACCGTTAGCTAGCTGGGGTGCCTGCTAACAACCAAACCCATTCACCCGTGCGTCCTGCAGTCTGTGGCTGTATCATAAGCTAAACGTGTCTGACTGTTGCTGACGGTGGGAAACGTAAACCACACCGCAGCGAAGCACTATGGTAAATACGCAGAACAGCTACACATGGACTGCACTGAAATGACTAGATTAACCAGCGCATGACGCTTGAGACGGTCACAAAAGCCCCAACGTTTAAATGTTGGCTGATGACTTCCTCTGCCGACTTCCCAGGTAGTCTTCCCAAATTGCTTTTCACGGCCGAGACGTCGGCGCACGCTAGTGACGCAACATGTGTGTAACGTGTGTTTTGTAACGTAATAATAATAATACATGACATAATGCATTACAACTGGGAAATGGTTTTATCTACAAATGTAATTCTTCTAAAGGATTACTAGCATTCATTTTTTCTAAACAATTTTCCATATTTTTTAAAACTCCTAAATGTAATCCAAACAGAATATTATACAGTAGCTACATTTTTGAAATCCAGTTTCTCTATTTTATTATGTTATTGATTGTATGACTTTATATTTGTGCCGTTGTCCTTTCTATTATATTTTTCCTCTCATAAAATTTGATTTTAATGTCCATTTACAGTTTTAATACTGGGACTTCGATAAAATGAAAATTCATTTTGATTAATAAGGTTTCTTTAGAAAATCATTTTTAAAACTTAATAAAAACATATTATTTTATCTCAAAGTAGTGTCTGAAAAGGTCTTTCTCCAAAATGCACATGGGGCAGTATTTACCAGAAATATTGCTAATGTTATTACAAATATTTTTAAAAAATTGTTGCTAAAATATGAGTCCCCATGTCTTTAAAAAGCACAATTTTGAAATTGCCATAATATTATACATCTGTAATTAGATAAACAATCATCTTTTTAAAGTTAAAAACTACATAACATTCATTGTAATTGATGAAGTTCAGTATTTTCACAAACACCATTTTGAAGTGAATGGAAAGATATCATATATAGATATTCAAAGTGTAGGCTATACTGTACATAATGACCTGTATGTAGCTAAGGGATAATCCATGACAAGCATGTCTGTGTTCACTGTGGAAATGTCAACATTCAAGTGGGTACATTACACTATACAGATTACATTACACAATAAAATCCTTTGCTTATTTTGCTGCCTATTTTCCACCCAGGTGTAACAGTTTTAAAGCAAAGGTTTGCACTTTAATGAACAGCTATTTTAGTAGCACAAGAAACTCTGCACACAGAATGCAGAGAATGCTGCATGCATTATTGAGAAATAGCTTTGAGTCATTTTATAGCCTTTATGAAACTCAAACTACCAGCCCCGGGAGGATTTTAACAGAAGGAGAAAACTCAGGATGGATCATTTCTGGTCATGATGCATAATGAGGGAGAGAAATATTACAAAAGTATTTTGTCATTAAAATCTTTCTTCTTTACAGTCACAATAACTATACATACATTTACATTAAGTGTCTTTCATTTTTACAAAGAAGCAGTGTGATACCCCTTTTAAAATTTGGTAAAACATTAAACTACAGTAGAAATCACAGTGAATAGTGCATGATTGGCAACCTTAATGCATCTGCTAAGAGTTAACTTTTTACAATGCAGTTTTGTGCTTCCAGTACGCAAACAAGCAGCTGCTTATTTTCTCTGGTCCTTTCTCTCTCTTTTTTTTGGCGGTTTTTATAGTCCTTTTAAATTGTTGCTGGTCCTCTTCATATCTGTCTGCTTTGCTGGTATTATTGCTTTTCTTGAACCAAACTGTCCCAGATTTTTTTCATCATATCATTTTCATTTATATTTTTGACGAACATCTGTCCACTCCATTTTGGTGTTTTGCAGCGCCCGAGTCTTCTTCTCGTCCACCTGTACGTAATCCACTCTGTACTCATCAGACAGAAAGGGCTTCTGCTAGACACAGAGAGGGACAGATGATGAGACAGTGATGTGATGGGGTTACAGTAAATTGTAAGAACAGTCTACCTGTACAGACAAACACTTAATGTATTTAAACTACTGATGCTCCTAAGTGTACTGTAGAAATCTTAATTTACAAATTTTTTGGGATCACATCATGCATTTCTTATTGAAAGTGATGCTTTGCACAACATTATATAATAGCATCAATCTTATATAAACTGCCTTAACACAATATCACATGTAACAAGTCTTCATAGAGTGTGGGTTTTTATCTCACTGCTTACAAAGCAAGGTGTTTAGAATTTTTTATTCTAGAACTAAACACTGATTTGATTATTTGAATAGAAATAACAAGGGTCAGCAGAGCTAATAGTAGGTAGTGATTGTAATGATATACCACTGCTGGCTAAGCTGTGGTAAGTTAAAAGAAAAATCCTTCATTGTCAAAGACCATTGATCTGGTGTTTTTTCACAGCTTCAGGCAGTGGTTTTGTTTGCTTCTCTGAATGCCTCTGCAACATTCAAAGCTCGCCATTTAGGTGATGTAGGTTAACTGTTCCAGTTAACAAAATCAGGAAGTCTCCTTCTTTCTGTCAAGTATGAAATGATCATACAACAAATCATACCTTCTGCACAGGAGAGGGTGATGCAGAATTGAAATCCAATGACAGATAGTCGAGGTTTGAGCTTCTTGCCCATGGCTGAACTGCTCCATCAACGGTGAGACTGAACCATCGACTTGACTCCTGTCAAAGGAAGAAATGAATGGTGATTTTGCAAAATGATTACTAGTCAATAGGTGACTAAGTAAAAAGGTGGCCGTAAACTGTTCTTTTTCAGATTGAGTTTAGGAAAATGAAGGAAGCTATTGTGTCCAGAGATGCGGGAGAACACTAAGCCCAACAACACCTGACTAATACAGTTTTATTAAAACTTTTTCTTGGAAAATGAATTCAACATTCAGCACTTCCAAGAGAAGCCTATCACTAAATCATATGTTCCAAATGCTCATAGACTGGAAGGATTGCAGTTTGCTTATCAGAGCATTTTAAAAACATGCGGTCACTCTCCACACCCACATTCTTATCTGTGCTCAACATTTTTCCACTTACTAATGGTTATACAGTTATAGGAATGTCAGATTTTGTTTATTTTAGTGTTATGTAAAACAGACACCTACAGTAAATTGTGTTTCTACATACACAAATCTGCCCGATATAATCACACACATCTACATTATACTGAGGAAAATGACACCAAATTCCACTAAATTTTATTTTACAGTTTTTAGGGCCAGCTCTGAAAAGGGGATAATTCATATGTAGAAACTAGATGACAATGGGCTGATTTAATGAGCTACACAGTAAAAGTACATTACCCATACAGCAACTTCCAGTGATCACTTATAATCAGTAAAGAAGAAAGAAAATTAAATCCAGCATCTCTTTTTGCCATGAAAGCCAGGTCATAATGCACGCTATCTTTATGGTTTGTTGAATGAAACACAACTGAGTAATTGGGTTCTCTCTCTGCTCCTACTTATTCTGAAAAATGCACAGTCAAAGGCCTCCTTGTGTTTTGAATAGAGGGAAAAACAAGCATGATAGTTATTAAAATTGCATAATCAAATCAGTCTAAACACTACACACTCTAAATATTGTTTAAAATGGGGTTTCATCATTGTGAATAGCAATCTTACCATTGCAGTGCAATTAGTATCTTTATCTCTTGGACTGTCAGCATTCTCAAGTCTTCTTTCGAAAGATGAATAGTTCTCTGAAAAACTGCAATTACACAATAAAATAGGAGGACTTTATCAGATTAGCAACCAAACACTAAGTTTTACAATCACATAGATCAAGTAGAAAGAATAAACCAAAAATACAATCAGCTGGGTAAGGATATTTATTACCAAATTAGATTTTTAGTGTTTTGTTTTTGATACAACTATGAGGATAAAAGCACTTTTTTCTCTCACCATGATGTGATCATTGCTCTGTTCAAAGGAAGATGAGTGGGACATTCTGTGATTGTAGAAAGGCCTGTCAAGTCAAGAGGTGGGGGTCGAGCTGTGAACCATAAGAGGACTGAGTTAGTGGACTGGTTAGAATTCTCTTAAAATGCCAGTTTTCAAACTGTGACAAGTAGTAGAGATCACTGTGAGAAAGGTTCTGTGTATCAAATGTCTGCATAAATCCTGGAATGGTATTTCTAATGAATTAGCATGAAACAAAGTGGAAGCATAAGGACATTTAAATCATCACTTTCAGTCATTTTTCTGCACACCCGGTTTAAAGTCCATCAAACGCCACACATTCAAAAACATCTTGCCTGCCCCAAGACAGAAATTAAATAAAAGCTCAGTTTTCCATACAATGCCAAACATTTAACATGAACCAATCAAGGCTATTATACTCTCACCTCTCCTCAATCGAGGCTTAAGATGCCGGTGAATTGGAGGTGGTGCGAGATCTCCAGGTTGACACATTAGTGGCCTGAGAGGCGCAGAGGACTCAGCATTGCAGTTTGTATTGAGAAAGCTGAATGTGCCAGGGCTCATTGGGATGTAATCGTCACATTCAACAGTGGTAATAGAGGGAGAAGGGGAAGCCATGGGAACATATGACTCATCCTGGTAGATTTGAACTCGTGTGGTATTTAAACAAGGCTGTTGAAAGACCAAAGCTCATGAGATCAGACAGTTGAACCATGTTGTCATTTAGGTACAAATGGAACATTAGTTAAAAGCCACTGTGTATTTAACATGCATGTGTATCATCATCTTTCATATGATTCCGATGGCATGTGTTTTTATTTGTAAAAAACGAGACTACTAATTAGGGGCACTAAAATTGTGCCTTCTCTAAATCCTACAGTGGCTTTTAAGGAATAGTTTGACATTAATGCACTTATTGGCTTTTTTTTGCCAAGAGTTAAATGAGAAAATCAATACCACTTTCATGCCTGTCCAAGAAATAGAAAACGAGTTAGCTTAGCTTAGCTTAGCTCAAAGACTAAAAAAGGAGAAACAGCTGGCCTGGCTAAGTCCTAGGGTAAAAAAGTCAGCCTGCCACCATTCAATAGTTAAAACTTTATATCTTGTTTCTTTATGCTGTGACAAAAATTAATAGCAAAAATGACAGTTGGTTGATTTAATGGAGGTTATATGCAGGTCAGTTTTTTGCCCGGGTGCATAAACCTTGTTATGCTAGGCTAGCCATCTCCTAGCTGTAGCCCCAAACTAGATTCCAGGAAATTAAAATACTTGGCAAAAAATAGCCATAACATTTTAATTTTTTTCGCACACAACCGCCAACTTAAACCACAGTTGTGGTTTTTTGATTGTTTGTTTGTTTTTTGTTTTGCTTTTGTTGTTGCTGCAGTTTTTTACGGATTGAACAAACAAGACATACTAGTTAAGGAAGCTGAGAGTTTCCAGTCTTTGCACTAGGCTAACCAGCAGCTGGTTCAAGCTTCCTCTTTACTGTACAGACATGAAAGCACTATCAGCATGAGCTAATACAAATGTGATTTATTTGCTGCTGATGATTCTCTTACCAAATTAAGACTCTGCCTTCTGTTTCTTATCAATCTGTTTTCAGCATCTCCTAAAAAAAAAAAATTGCATTAATTAAAAATGATGTTTACTTTCTCAGCAGTTACAATGAGCTCCTTTAGACATATATCTGCTTCCCTATTACAAGAGCACCAGGATTATCATTAATATTGTTGTATGTAGCTTTCTCAGTTTTTGTATTATTCCTACTGTGAGACTGCTTTCCTATTATGGACATACCTATTCCAGAGTGGTCCAGGCCTGACCAAGAGGTCCTCCGGGGAAATAATGCAGCATGGCTTGGGAAATGCCGCATGCTTGTTGCCCTCATCCTGTCAGCTCTTTCCTCACTTAGCTGCTCTGAGGGGTGATTAGGTTTGGGTGGCAGCGGAGGGGGTGTTTGTCGGTCACTCATTGCCTCAAATGATGCTGAAGAATAAGGTGTGTCAAACTGGAAGACACTTGTGTCACCGCAACATAATGGAGAGGAAGAGGATGACGGTATAGCCATGGAGATGCATGGAGCGCTGAAAGGTGGGTTAGTTAACTTTACAAGGGAGAAAAGAGATGGGCTGGGGCTAGCATGAGAGATGGAGAATGAAAAGGTATCGGAGCAAAGTGGTGAAGGGACGGTTTCCTTGACAGCATCGTCTGATGACTTTTGCTCCAGAGAGATCTCAGAGTTTGAACAGCTGTCATGTCTACAGATAGAGAAAAAATGAAAACACTGTTTTTATTAAACATAAAGCATTGCCATCATTTCATCTTGTGTCCAGGTTTTTACAGATTGTACATACCTACTAATGTGTAAACTCCCTGTCTCACATTGTGACAAAAAGAGGTAGTCTAGTGGATGACTGGAATCTAGTTGGCTTGATAGAGATGCTTGGTCAGAGCTGTCAGGTGACAGCTGAACGGAGGTGGGGGTGTGAGGAGAGCCTTCTTCTGAGCCCTCTGTTGAGAACAAGGAGCACAGAGAGCATGTGGTTTCTGAAATGTTACAACCACAAAGGAGTGATAAGAAAACTGCCATCACAGCACAACACCAAAGGATAGCTAAACCATGCAAACCAAACACAAACACATACGCAGGTTTCTCCCAGCCTGCACTCAAAATAACAATATAGTGTAAATGGAGGCAGGTGAATTTGAAAAGAGAAATAGTCTTTTTGCAGGCACAGTCAGACTAGACACATGTCAGCCCTGTTCCTGCTTTTGTTTATATAGTCTTCACTCTTTAGTGAGGTTGGCTCTTGTTCAGAAATTTGTTTCATTCCATTTCACTCAAGGCCACTGAGTCAAGGCTGTCCCTTCAGAATCATGTGGTCTTTACATGTTCTCATGAAGCATTTGCTACTCTTAATAGATGATTGTGCTCTCCTGTGGGTACAGAACAACCTTTTTATATTCTCTTGCAAAAGTTATGAGATGCTGTCTTGCAGAACCCTTTTGAGATTCCAGGATCTGCTGCCCTGCTTTCTCTGAAAACCCTTAAGCAAAGCAGTAGATATTTATTCTAAAATTATATAAAACTGCAGCAATACTCTGTGTCACTGTGTGTGGATTATATGTTTGATTCGTTTTTAATTTTTCATTATAATCAACTACTGGCATGTGCTTCTCTGGTAACATGTAGACCAGCATATCAGCACTGTTGTGCTGTTGCTCTATCTGGTCCACACAGATGACAATGTTCTAACAGAAAGCTGTCGGTGAAATTAATGCATTTAACCAACAGGAAAGCAAAGGTCAAATCTGCATCATCCTGAAAAGAAAGGTACAATTAAAAATAACCATAAAAATACAGTGGTCACAGGCCAATTAAAGGCAATAAAAGTAAGCATGTAGTGACATCTAATTCAGCCCCAAAGCACGTTCACGGAAGAAATACTACAATCTCTTTATATATATGTTAATTAGAATATGACCTCAGCTCCTTGTCAATCTGCTGTCAACATTAGGCTGTGGTAACAGCTACAACAATATTACTATATGGAACATCTTAAAACATATAACGCTGCAGCAACAACAAAAGCTAAACAAAAAACAAACAAACAATCAAAAAAACACAACTGTGGTTTTAGTTGGGGATTGTGTGCAAAAAAATTTTTTAAATGTTATGGCTATTTTTGGCCAAGTATTGTAATTTCCTGTGATAAAATGTGAGCTCCACTCATGCACTACGTGACTGGAGCAACCCTTTTACAGAAAATCTAGTTTAAAAAATGTAAAATTTTAAGAAATTTAGAGAGGAAAGAACAAAGGAATGTAAGGAAAATATTTGTAATATTAAAATTTTAAAGTACAACTTGTAAGGAAAATATTTGTAATATTAAAATTTTAAAGTACAACTTGTAAGGAAAATATTTGTAATATTAAAATTTTAAAGTACAACTTGTGGTTGTTGTTGTTGTTGCTGTTGCTGCTGCTGCTGCTGCTGTAGAACAAGGGACAGATATGATTTATATCTGGTTTCAACCACAGTGTGATAATGAGTGATAGTTAGTGGGTTTCAGAACTCAGTTACAGAGAAATTTATCAGCTTTTCTTACACTGCCAGATATAAATAGATTAATTATTATTTAGATCTTAAAGTTCAGTGTCAACACAGCTGAGTAAGAGTTAAACTTCATTGAGTGTGTTATACAAGTTGTGTTAGGAGCATGAAGCATGTGGCCTGGATGAATATGTGTAAAGTTCAAAGGTGATAGACATTGAGCCCCTTGGGTTGAACTGGTTCTGCAGAGCAGCATGACACAGCCTGAGTGCAGAGGATGACACCACTTGGGACCTGTTTGCTATGTTTGCTTACAGGGCTTTTGTATTACAGTTAATTTTCCATTCCCAATTTGGGGACAATCTATGTAGTTTTGATGTTTAAGTAAACTTCTGCAGTAGGGGTTTAAAGTTTTATCATACCAGGACATATATTTTGCTAATCATTTGAAAAATGCCTGGAATACATGGCAAATTTATGCAGATACTTAGTTAAAGCTACACTTGGATGTTGACAGCAAATGGAAGCGAGATATAAAAGAAAGATAAGGATTTTAATATTAGAAAACTATGCATGGCAGCAATAATCATCACCTTTAGACTGATCTGTGATGCAACACCACACAGCACAAAATGAACAATTTGTTTTGACCTCAATTTAAAGTTTGATTTTCAGGCTCTCACTTCCTGTGTGGGGACAGTATGAAAAAATCTACACCAGTAGTTAGTGGTTTTCAGTGAGACAGGTATCCTTCAGAAGTAAACATCTTGCCAAGTGCAGCTTTTACACATTTCAAAATGAATACCATACTATGTGTATTTACCCGCATCCTCCAGGCTCCCAAAGTGGCAAATCTGACTGATGCTACTGATCCAGCTGTTCATCTCCTCCTCAGTTTTGGCCACCAGGTAAAAAACGCGAGATGACGTCTTCACCACAAAGAGATGTTTCCCATTGAAGTCTCTCTTTATCCTGATTTCCCCGTTCAGCATTTCGACCTCTCTCTCTTTCAGGTCAATTGTGCGGATTGGCTTTTTGGAGTTCTTACTTTGATAGTACTCCAGCACATCAGGATTACCGCTCATGCGACCTCTGCGAAGCACAAACCAGCGTTTCCTCCATGCCTGCAGGAAAAAGGAACAACCAGCTGATCATGAGTTACTCCTATATTTTAACATAGATTATAAAGTTATTTATATTATTAATTCTTCATAGTTCCAACAGTAACCTCCACCCTACACAACTGTATAAGTCATGACAAATCATGATAATTAGATCACAGCTTCTCGCAACAGCTAATTTAGCAACTTTGTGCATTTGATATGGTCAATAAGCATAACCTCCACTTTAATTTCCCAGAAGTATAGAGAAGAGGAAGTTCACTGTATTTAGCAGAAAATGTTGAACACAACAGAAGAGATATTTATACACTCCATGGTCACTGCACTGAAATATTCCTACTGAAACTATTAAGAGGTATTTACGCAGTAGATGCAAGAGGCACCTGTAACATGTAATGCCTGAGCCACTGAACAGATAATGGAAATCATTCTTGTCATGAAGGTAGCAAATTTCATTATATAGCTGATAGAATCATTCTCACATTTGGTTTTGTGGCTCTGCGTACTCAGGGTGGAGCTTCTTCTATTGAGTGTAATGAAACCTACAAACAACACTTTTTCTGTGTGTGGGTAATCTGCTGCTGCACAAGTCAGTTGGTAATTTATGTGTTCATGCCAGGAAATGGTTAGACACACCACACAGCCAGTAGCAGTGCAGGTTTTAAGGGGAAATGGTAACTAGACAGATGCTCATTTGATCCAATGGATGTTCTGAATATGAAACTTGTGCTGTTGTGGGTATCATATATGTTTAACACAAAAACATGGCTATCTAAAATGGATTTGAAACTCTCAAACAAAGAAGCTGAGGTTTGATTTTAAAAATTTTGAAAATAGTCCCTGTGAGCTGCTTACAGACTTTTTCTCAAGCTTTCAGACACATCTCATGGAGTTTGTTTAATCATCATCATCATGTAGCCTAAGGATGGAGCTCTGGTTATTTGAAAACAGGAGGTCAGAGATGATGAAAACTAAGCAAGCTCAGCAGGCATTTTGAATTGTCAAAGCAGGAAAAGCACTGGTGTTACTAATAATATTAATGATGACTTTGGCCTATTCAAGTTTCCCAGTAGGTCTTGACAATATGACAGTGAGCGCTGTGTGCACTGACCTGAAACTCATTCCTTTAGCTTTTCCTACTGTGACATGTTAAAATGTTTTCTGTGAAAAGGGCTTATATATGAGCAGGTTAAAATGCCCATTCTGAAAAATCATACAACTATAACGTCAACAATTCTATGACCGAATTCAATCAAGAGTTTTTCTTTCACTTTCTTCCTTTGTCACTGTGACACTGAGGAATGGAAACTACTCCTTTGATGAAATTTTATGAAAAACAGAAACAGAGGGCTTAAATATAAAATATATTTCCTAAAATATAGTAGTGAGGCAAATGAACAGCCAAAAAAACAAAACAAAACAAACAAACAAACAAACAAAAAAAACTATAAAAACAGTAATAACACTGTGGATGGCACATGAAGTATTTCTTTTACCTTCAGTAAATATTAAAAAAACTGGCATGCCTACTTGTATATCTCAATAAAAATGGAGTCAAAGTCAACAAACACCTTTGCGAAGACCACCACAGCTTTTTCTTTAATGTGTGCTTAATTACTTCTGTTTTGATAACATCACGCACTGAGGTTAATTTGACCAAGATAACTGAAATTTCCATAATTGCATGTGTCAGTACCTCACATTTGAATGACGAGGCAGATAGTGTACCTGTCCTTACAACAGTCTGAATAACATGTTTACTTTGCTCTCTGGTATGGGCAGGATTTGCATAGTGTGCTAAAATAGGTTTGTATTTTTCAACCCTAACCGCAGACCTTATCCCTTCACACACACACACCTCTCCATCCACCCGTTCCCCATTATGGTGTTGATAAATGGCCCTTCTCCACCTCTGTTTATACAGAGGAAGTGTGAACAGCCATCAGAGAGCTTGACTATTTCTGCTTGTCACTAAGTCTGAAGTGTCTGACTGGCGCTGACATCGCTTCCCATGTTTCACAATACACATGCTCATCACACGAATGAGTGGCCAACCCAACATTATCACATGACCCCGACAATCACAAAACACTGAAGGTTATGTACTGTCAGTGTAGGTATGCGTACTTACTGTGGGAGTAATTTCAATACCAGTCTGAAGTACATGTGCAGATTGTGACATATTGTCATAATACATCACTGTTATGACTGTGATGCACCTTAACAAGCCAAAACACAAGAGTGAGGTGTTATTCTAGAAAGTAGGAAGACGATGTAAAGCCCAGTTTAATAACAACATACAACCCTTCATTATGTTTCCAAATCCTCATTCCATATCATAACACACAGACACACAAACACAAGGCACAATAGCATAACCTGGCATTTCTACTGCTGGCAGAGCACATAAACAAGTGTCCGGTGTGTACTCCTACTCACATATCTCTTTAGTTTCTTCTCCGGGGGGGATTTAATGAGCCAGCCGGTGCAGACCACATCCCCAGCACTCATCTTAACTGCAGAGTGTGTCGCTGCCGCCGCCGCTGCTGCTGCTGTGAAACTGAGAGCACTGCAAAGCATATCCTGTGTTCTGGTATTCAGCATGAGGAAGTCAAAATTGATCTCAGTGAAGGGAGAGACAGAGAAGCGGAGTGAGAAAGAGAGAATCATGTGCTTATTTTCTCAGTCCAAGTGGAGAGCTGTTGTGCAGTAGGAAGGAAAAACACATAATGAGGCTTTACAGCTCGGAGGATTGAGTTGTATTGACCTGTAACATACAGTTAGCTGAGTCACACACGCTTTATTTGGAATACCATAAGAGTGTTACTAGTTTCATACTGCTGATGTTTATTTATCTATTTGTCCAGTGTGGTTTGTGAATTCAAGAGAATCAATAAGTGGTCATTTGTAAACAGTGGACAACTGATTGAAATGCTGACCTGCCATATTGCCAGCTGCAGACAAAAAGTAGTTTACGGGCACTGCAACTATTATGTTTCAGTCTGCTTTTCTTCCAATGCTTAGTCCCTTGTCAAAAATTAATAAGGTAAATTTAAAGATAAAGGCACAACAAAAGTAATTTTTCTTAGTCTATGACAATCAAGCCTATTAAGATTAGAAAGTGTTGGAAGCTGTTAGGATCCCACCACTAACATAGTCTTTGATAATTTCATTAAATCTGCTCTGTTTGAATCATGCATGCCTATAAATCAGTAGGTGCCCAGTGACATGATGGTTTCTCCTAGGGTCTGTGGCTCAGTGAGTGCAACTCTGAGGAACTGTAAGATACCTTTCTATTAATCCTCCTCCTGTGGAGCTCATTATGGATCATGAATAGGATCAGTTTAAACATATGCTGAAAATGCATTTTAAAAAGGCATCAGTTACATCATGGATCAGGGTGCTTGTCACTGAGGTTTGTGCTGTTGTGTATTCTCTTGTTTTGAGCATTTTTACTGTATAAATGCCTATACAGTATAGGGATGGGCACTGCAAGTGTGCTTAGGCTATAAATAATGTGGTATTTGGCGTAGGCCTAAAAAATAAACATCAAGTATCATTCATGGTGAAGATTGCAATATTAGTAGGCATTGTAATAGTATTGTTGGTAGAGGTAGTAGGGGTATCACTAGGTACAGTTATAAATGTCCATTATGTTTATGAAATGTTATGGTTGTAACATCATTATCAGTCACTTTATCAAATACATTATAAACTCATTAAACACGTACTAATTAAATACACACAACACAATAAAGCAACACAGTGGCTTGTTTGCCGTGAAACTGTCTTTCACCCCATGAAAGAAGTCTGCATTATAACTTCTCCTAACAGTAAAAGCAATGACATCCTATTAATCATCTACATTTCATTTTCAAATGTATTCTCTGCAGAGAAGTATATAAACCTTCACTGACAAAAGGAAAATGATTTTCTATCATGAATAATCAACTGCATTGACATAAACAATTTTCAACGGATAATCACAGATAATGATGAGGTTCAATACAGAAGATAAGGTTAAACCTTCGCAATTAACTTGCACTTGATAAATTTCGCGTGTGACCAGCAGAGGGCGACATAATACCATAATTTATTCTATCCAGTCTATCGCTGGGAAATTTGATATTCATACATCGTGATTCAGTGAAAACCCAAAGACAATTTGTGTAAACTACACACGCATATATTAGTTTGCATTTACATAACATTGCACTGCTTTACATTAATGATGCCTGCGTCTAGTTTAACTAGACATCCATGCACACTCTTTAACCTAAGGATAGCATTTTCTTTTATCTTGTTCAAGTTTTTGCCTCATGTGGTTTCACTAATATTTAATGCATTCCTGTTATTTCCTAATATCTGACTTGAGCGTCTAAGGGCAGATGGTGTCATACTGTACAGACTGTAGGGCCCTTTGAGACAAATATGCGATTTGTGATATTTGGCTGCATAAAAATTTTACTTGACTTGTATTAAGCTTCTGTGTTTTCATTTGTTTTGTATCAGTAATTTGTTCACACACTATTTATTATGAACTATTCTTGTCTGTTACTTGCCTGTATACAGTACATGTTGAATGAACAGTGGAGGGCAGCAGTAATACTCTGGCTCCGGTTAGAAATGTCAAGAACAAGAACAAGAACCGGTTTACCAAAGACCCTTGAAGGGAAGAGGTCCTAACGTTGCCACTCAGTTTAACTGCATTTAAATTTGACCTTAAATCTGAAACGATATTAACGTTAAATGTCTAAAATAGTTATTGGCGCGGCACAGAAATGCCAACAAATACACTGTCCAGTGGTTTGAGACATTAGGGAACTCGTGTAGCCTACACTACTAGGGACGACGCCATCTTTCTTCCAAATGTGTCCTTCTACTTAGTTTTCTGGTGTGGTGACGACTCTCATCTAGTATTAAGTCTTTACATTTACCCATGACTCCTCGCATGACCTGTTCCTGGCCTTGGTGTGTAGCGCAGTGCTAGTTGTCAGCGTGTGCTGGCATTAGGTCTTGGTTAACGTTATCTAGCTGGTGCTCCTATCCGACAAGTCGGCTGGTAAACTGGGAACCGTCACAGCGGAGCTGAGCCACAATGCTGAAATGTAGAACGGTATGGAAAAAGCTTGCACCGCTAGCTAGAGCTCCGTCAACTGTGTGCCGGCAGAATGTGAAAAGAGCAGGTAAGTAATTAGTAGCAGTAACTTTGTGTCCTCGTTAGCTGCCTCGATTCAAACATAACGGCACAGTGCTTGTAGCATGTTATCACACCCCGTCGACTGTTTGTAGACTAGACAGGAATGTCTGCTATCTCAGTCATTAGCTATTTGCTCTGACCTTCGGCTTTTTTGATGCAAAGCTAACTCCGCTAACGTTAGTTAGCTAACGATAACATGCATTCAGCCACACTGCACTTGCATTTCGTTGTAGCTCTTACACAAATGCAGTTATGCCACTGTGACATGTTTTGATATGATTAGTGTCAGCGCTAGTTAGCAGTGTTCTTAATACAATACAGGTATTACACACATACTGTACCCCTTCCGGGCTTTGCCTATGCCCATATATCGGTTGACTTTGATTTGGATCACGGAGGTGGTTCCAACCCTTTGTGACCCTGAAAAGATCAACACAAGGGTCTTATCGATACCTACAGCTTGCTTCAATGTCCTATGATAAAGAAAGGATACAGTGGGGGTTATTAAAGGAAGGTAGTTTAGGACACAGGTTGATTATAGTGAATGTTCGAGACAGTGCTTTCTTTAATTAACAAGAACACGGGTTCTTGTGCAACAGTGCTTTCTTTAATTAACAAGAACAGGGGTTCTTGTGCAACATAGCACCAAAGTGTCTCACGTTGGGTGTCAGGTAAGGCTCATGCTGAAAGAGATGTAATGTTACCTACCTTGCATATCAGCACAATACATTGAAGGTCTTGTAAGTACATCATACAGCCCGCAGCATTTACACGCTAAACCTTTATACACTGCACATCTTAAACTTCAGTGTTCTGTATATTTTACATTATCACCTAGCTACTAAACTCTGTTCCTTTAGCTGTTGCATGTCACCTTCATACATTGTTTGCTAACCTAATTAGGCAGCTGCTGTGATGACAGTGTTGTTTTGTTTGTTTATTTATTTTACATTCATTAACTGCAGACACCATAAACAAAAACATGGCATCTCCAGTCATGGTAAAAGCATCTGTTCAAGTGTTGTAAATTCCACCACACAGGAAGAAGATATGTTTTCATCAGCAAACATGACACCTTTCAACTTAGTTCAGTGTATTAGTCATGCATATTATACATGGTGCAATTTTGACTGAACTCTGTTTGTATCGCTTCTGCGAGTCTGAGTTGCTAGACTGAAATTGATGCAGGTTTGACTATTCTAAATTTTTGTTTTGTTTTATTTATTGTTTTCAGGCTTGAACAATGGCAGAACACCAGTACATGTACCTGTGGCTCACATGTCCACTGGGTTTGCAGGGGGAGGTTGGGATAACCAGCTGTACATCCTCCTGCTTGGAGCAACCTGCGTGGGTGGTGGAATATATGTGAGTGTTCATTTGTAAATAAGTAGTGTGTTTGGTGTTTAGTACATTTCATCCAGAAAATGTTACCCTGTCTGTTCAGATATCCATGCCTGAAAGCTGACATGGGATCTGATTGGCTGATTTAGGCTGTCTAAATACATAGTAGTTGAATTTGTTGTGAGTAAATGTAGTGCTTTTTTCACAGGTGTACAACCTTATCAAGGAAGACCAACAAAGATATCAGAATCGTATGGCACAAATTTTATCCAGATCAGAGAAGGCCGCTATAGAAAAAACAGCTGTATCCATTCAGTCAGAGCTTTCAGGTGAGCAGTTTTTATTAAGGGATTTTAGTTATGATAAAATTTTGTAAAGAAGAATGTCACATTTTTAATTATTTCACTGTCATTTTTGACATCGTATCATCTTATCAGACTTTGCCTGCAGTACTTTTAAGAAGTGAACCCACGATGATGAACAAAGAAAGTGTGCATACACTACAAATACAGCATTTGTGTCGTATTTTGTCCATAACTCTTGGCTGAAAGGATTTTGTTGTTGGACTTGAGGGTTAAGTGTTAAGAGTGGCTTAGACTCATCTGACTCTGCAGTGCATTAATTAACTTCCTCTTTATTGCCATGTAAACAGCAGCTTTTAAGAGTGCAAAAAATATTTTGAATTGATTTAAATTATTTTATGGCCATCCTTTCTGACTGTCACATACTGTAACGCTTGGGTAAATATATGTTTTATATCAGTATTTAGTTAATAGTTTCATAGCTATTTTTTTTTTTCCTCTGTCAGAGGAACTGAGCCCTCCAGCTGAAGCAGTGGCCCCCGGTGAAACAACTGAACCGCCCCAAGGTTGTCTCCGTTCTTTTTCTGTACACCTAAATGCATACATAACATGTGCCTCCTGTATGCACACTGTTTCAGAACCATAAAGTGAAAAAAAACATAAAAGCGTACATGTGGAATTATGTATATTGTTACACTTGTTTTGCTGCACTTTCTACATATACTGTACTTTGATGAGGACTTGCGGTCATACAGTCATGGCCACAAATATTGCCACAGCTGTATTTCTTAAGATAACACACCACGTCTCCCAGAAAATTGTTGCAGTCTCCAATTCTTTGTTATTCTCTTGTTTATTCCTTTTGTTTTGCGTTGTTGGAACAACACAAAGAAACGCACCTGTAATGAAACTCACCTGTAGTAGTCAACAGGTGAGGGCACACCTGCATTTATCTGACACATATGCATGATGCATAATCTCAATTGGCCGTGACTTTAAGTTTTAGAAATAGCGACACCGACTGGTAAAGCCAGATTCCTGCAAAATAAACAGGGTGCTAGTTTTTTCACTCGACTGTAAACTCTGTACATAAAGTCCCACATTAGTAATATTTAAAAATACAAATGACACCATTCATACATTTAAAGCCTTGATTTATAAGCAAGCAAATTTTTTGGGCACCTTGTGATGTATGTTTACCACAGCTGAGGGTTTCTTTTGACTTTACTGGTTCATGATCCAGTTATACTAACAGAACCTGCAGGAGAAACCCCTGCAACAGAGCCACCCAAACCTCAACCTGACATTGTGGCAGAGAGCGGTAAGACCAAAGTCCAGCTTTGGTTGGAGCAGAGAAGTGGGCAGACACAACACTGATACTTTTTTTTCTGTTTTGATGTTCATCTCAAACATTTTGTCTTTTATATTAACGTTTTTCTCAGTACAGCTGTTCTCCCTGCCTGTTCACATCTCTTTCACATTGTTTGAGTTCTTGTATTGTTAAGTCAATCTCACTCACATGAAAAATTTTATTTCTTTTATTTACTCCTTACAAGTATTTTGTGTAAATAAAGGGGACTGATGACCATGCAAAGAAATGCACTGACTAATTCTCCTGCTTTTGCTTATTGCCTCTCTCTCTCTCTCGCACGCTGTCGCTCTCTCATGCAAACTCCATTAGTGGGCTCCACACCTGCTAAACCCAAGGTTCCTTCTCACGCCCCCTACCTCCTTATTGGTGGAGGTACTGCATCATTCGCTGCTGCCCGGTCTATTAGAGCCAGAGACCCCGGTGCAAAGGTCAGTCAAGCCTCTTCCACAGTGACATACAAACTCAGATTTCAGTTCTTTACCAATCTAATTGTGCCAGAATTTCTCAGTTAAACTCATGTTTATCCACATACTAAGTCATATCGCCTTTTCAAAATTCTTGCTACTAGGTGTTAATTGTGACTGATGAGCCAGACCTTCCATACATGAGACCGCCTCTTTCTAAGGAGCTGTGGTTCTCTGATGACCCCAGTGTGACGGAAACGCTGCGTTTCAAACAGTGGAATGGAAAGGAAAGAAGGTGCATTTAAGTTTCTTCTATTGTGCTTTTGGTTTATTCAACTTTGTTGCCTTGCGTTCTTCCTGTCTCTATACTGCATGACTTAGTGTCTGTCTCTCTGCTGTGATGATCAGCGGTCTTTACAGTCAGACTGCCTTGTCCTGTGACATCTTTTATAACAAAATGAAAGCTTCCTTTGGTGGCTTTTTTCCCTGGGTACACATCACTGTTCAGCTTTCAACACTGACTAGTAACTATTACTGCTAATTTCCTTTTTACATTATTCACAGTAAACTACTGTTGACACAAAACAATACTTGCACCACTTCCTGTGCTGCACAAAATGTGTTCCTAGGGAGAGACCTGATAGACACAGTGTTTCTGTCACTTGGTTTACTCCTCATACCAAACAATTGTTTTATGTATGAGTTGTTTCCTGAATAGATGTAAAAATTCAGCAGGTCATGCATAAACCTTTTTTAAATCAATGTAATATTTTTGTATTTGTTTTCCAGTATCTATTTCCAGCCACCGTCATTCTACATTAATTCAGAAGAAATGGATAGTTCAGAAAATGGGGGAGTGGCTGTTCTCACTGGCAAAAAGGTCCATTTTTATTTGTTTTACTTTAAGAGTCACACACTACAATGGGCTGACTTCTTAATTAGACAAGTGTATGACAGTAGTTGGATAAAGCATGTATACCAGAAGTGAAGGATTTTATTTGCAAATGTAAATTTATGTTCATACTATAGTGAATGAAAATTTTGATAACAAATACTTGATCTGTTTTAGGTGGTTCACATGGATGTCAGGGGAAACAAAGTCAAACTGGATGATGACACTGAGATTTCATATGACAAGTGTTTGATTGCCACAGGCGAGCCACTTTAAAGTGCATTTATTTACCACTCATGGCTTGAAACGGGCAGAAGTCATTTTGAGCTTTTGTCTCCAGGTGGTGTGCCCAGAAATCTGCAGGTCATTGAAAGAGCAGGAGACGAGGTGGTGAAGAGGACAACTTTGTTCCGCAAGGTCGGTGCTTAGCCATAAGATGAAGGTGGGTTTGTTTGTGTGGGAGCCTCTGGCTGATTAGGACAAAGCAAAGCAGAAAAGTGTTGTTTTAAACTGTGGAAGGAATAGTAATGGGTTTATATTTACACACTGAAGTAAATTTGAAATCTGTGTTCTCCTTCTCCACAGGTTGAGGACTTCAAATCATTGGACAAAGTGTCCAGAAACGTGAAGTCCATCACAGTCATTGGAGGTGGCTTTTTAGGCAGCGAGCTGGCCTGTGCCCTCGGCAGGAGATGTAAGACGGCTGGACAGAATGAGAAAATGACAGAAGAATTTTGATGTTTAACACAAATTAGCTGTTGGCTCGCTCATCCTCTTTCACTTTGTAGCAGCTGAGTCTGGCCTGGAAGTGATACAGATGTTCCCCGAGAAGGGTAACATGGGGAAAGTGCTGCCTGAGTACCTGAGCAACTGGACAACAGAAAAAGTCAAGAAAGGTCAACATCCACTTTGTACTCTAGCATGTCTGAAAGTTCATATCTACTTTCATATATAGATGTTTTTATTTTTTTTTTTATTTCTCATTTCTCCTCTTATTCAATCTTCTCCATCTGGTTTTCTAGAGGGTGTAAAAATCATTTCAGAAGCTTTGGTGAAGTCTGTGACCTACAAAGATGATAGATTAGAAATCAAACTGAAGGATGGCCGATTAGTAAGTTCAGATTTCTGTGCAGGTCCAGCGTATTTCATGTAGATGATTACTGACAGTTAGTTACTTATTGTCTTGTGCTTCACCTTGTAGGTGAAAACTGATCACATCATTGCAGCTGTTGGCCTGGAGCCCAGTGTTGACCTTGCTAAGTCAGCAGGTCTGGAAGTGGACTCTGACTTTGGTGGCTATCGGGTCAATGCAGAGCTGCAAGCAAGGTCCAATATTTGGGTGGTAAGTGAAAGTTCACAAGGTAGTACTCCTGTAACAACAGTTGACAACATCATGGAGCCAATCCCAGCCGGCAATCGGGCGAAGGCGGGGTACACCCTGGACAGGTCGCCAATCCATCGCAGAGCTAACACATAGACGAACAACCACACACGCGCACGCACACACACACACACTCACTCCTATGGGCAATTTAGAGACACCAATCAACCTAAGCTGCATGTCTTTGGACTGTGGGAGGAAGCCGGAGTACCCGGAGAGAACCCACGCAAGCATGGGGAGAACATGCAAACTCCACACAGAAAGGTCCCAGGTGGGGCCCGAACCCAGAACCTTCTCGCTGTGAGGCAACGGTGCTAATCACTGCGCCACCGTGCTGCCCCGAAACCGATCACTAGTTGTAGCAATAGTGTTGCTGTTTATATTAAGCTCCTTGAGTCAATTTGACCTATATAGTTCAAAGTTCAAAGTGTTTATTTGTCATATGCACAGTTAGGAAACGTGTTTCCCTGTACAATGAAATTCTTACTTTGCCGTCCACATGAATGCCACAAAATACAAATGAAATATATAGTAGATAAATAAGTAACACAAAATCTAAGACACTTTAAGCAGTGCAGATACAGCAATATAGTAAAAAAAAATATTAGGGGTGCACCGAAATTTCGGCCACCAAAAATTTTCGGCCGAAAAGGCCATTTTTATTTCACCGAGAATAAAAAAAACCTCCCCGAAAAGGCCCCCGCCCCGCCCATCATATCCTGGCGCAGCCCAGGTTAGGTTTCACTCACGCTGGAGCTGTCATATGACGTGTCTCCCCATGAACGACAAAGCATGTCAGCGGTGAGAGACTCTTCAGTGCAGCATCTCATGTGCTTAATGAGAAGAGGAACCGTCTCTCCAGCCAAAAAGCGGAGCAACTTTTGTTCCTAAAGAAAAATCTGCCACGTTTGTTGAACTAAACGGCAGTCCAATTTTGCATAGTTACATTAAAATTTGTGTAGCACTGCTAGCTACCTAGGCTATGTTGTTTACAGTTTGCTGTTTTTGCACCGTTTTGCATTGTTTTGCACAGCAATTTAAAATGTTTGAGTGTTACATAAAACTTGAATAATATTATTTGGTATTGTTGTTAAAAATATTTTAGATTTTCATTTCAGATTCATCAAATTCAAGTAATTTTATTATATATATATACATATATATACACACATATACACACACACACGCAAAGCCCTTGCAATTCAAAGGACACAGCATGCTAAAACCTAATTGTTCAGTCTGGCATTTGTTACTGGCTCCTCATAGGACTGGGAGCAGCATGTGCAGCAGAGTTGTTAGTTGATTATGCATGTAACACAAAATCTAGGACACTTTAAGCAGCAACAAATGCAGCGATATAATAAAAAATACAGTGGTGTGAAAAAGTATTTGCCCCCTTACTGATTTCTTATCTTTTTGCATGTTTGTCACACTGTAATGTTTCAGATCGTCAAACAAATTTATATATTAGTCAAAGATAACACAAGTAAACACATCATGCAGTTTTTAAATGAAGGTTTTTATTATTAAGGGAAAACAAAATCCAAAACTATAGAGCCCTGTGTGAACAAGTGTTTGCCCCCCTGTCAAAACACTGGTTTATCGCACCTGAGTTCAATTTCTCTTGCCACACCTGTTCGCAATCAAGAAATCACTTAAATAGGACCTGCCTGACAAAGTGAAGTAGACCAAAAGATCCTCAAAAGCTAGACATCATGCCGAGATCCAAAGAAATTCAAAAACAAATGAGAAAGAGAATAATGGAGCTCTATCAGTCCGGAAAAGGTTATAAAGCCATTTCTAAAGCTTGGGGACTGCAGCGAACCACAGTGAGAGCCATTATCCACAAATGGCGAAAACATGGAACAGTGGAGAACCTTCCCAGGAGTGGCCAGCCGACCAAAATTACCCCAAGAGCGCAGCGACAACTCATCCAAGAGGTCACAAAAGACCCCACAACAACATCCAAAGAACTGCAGGCCTCACTTGCCTCAGTTAAGCTGAGTGTTCATGACTCCACCATAAGAAAGAGACTGGGCAAAAATGGTTTGCATGGCAGAGTTCCAAGACGAAAACCACTGCTGAGCAAAAAGAACATAAAGGCTCGTCTGCCGGCTGAAGTTCTATTGCCAATCCTGACAGTCTGGGGCCTGTCAGTCAGAAAGTCCAGGAGCCAGTCACAGAGGGTGGGGTGCAGACCCAGTGTGGACAGTTTGTGGGGGACAACTGTGTTGAAGGCAGAGCTGTAGTCAGTTGAAGAGTATCCTGATGTAGGAGTCTCCATTTTCCAGGTGAGAAAGGGAATAGTGGAGGGCAGCCGCGATGGCGTCCGAGGTGGCCCTGTTGGGCTGGTAGGCATACTGCAGGGGGTCCAGGGTGTCCAGTATACTGCTCTGAATGCGGGCCAGCACCACTGTCCCAAAACACTTCATAATAATTGGGGTGAGTGCCACTGGCCTGTAGTTGTTCAGGCAGGTGACCGGGCTCTTCTTGGGAAGGGGGACGATGGTTGTGGTCTTGAAGCAGGTGGAAACAATGCTCTGGCTGAGGGAGAGATTGAAGATGGGGGTGAGAACATCAGCCAACTCGCTGACATATATATTATATATCTTACCTCCTTTGAAATGAGTAAGCTTATGATGAGTGTCATGGAATCAGTAGTCATGAAGGACTCATCCATGTTTTTCCAGTTACACAAACATGGATTTATTTAAACCTGGCAACATGTTTGTTGGTCGGTTGGTCAAAAGCTCTAAATTATTGACTGAACTTAAACTATAAAATGCTGGCTTTTTAAAATGTGGTTTACCTAGTAGACATGTCCAGGGTGTACCCCATTTCTCACCCAATGCTAGCTGGGATTGGCTCCAACCCCCCTGCGAACCTATTTAGGAATAAGATGTATAGATAATGGATGGATGGTTTACCTAGTAGATTGAACTGTGCATCGTTGGACCTGGTCAGTGATTATAGTGCCCTCTTCAGGCAAATTCAAGTCATGTTCCAGACACCTAAAATGATGTCCGTCTCCACTTTTGAGTTTAGTGTTTGATTTAAATGAAAACAAATTCTCAGTAGATTTTAATAACATGATATAATAATTAGACATTGCAGTCGATGCCATCTATATTCAGTCCCCTCTGTTTTATTTTAGGCAGGAGATGCTGCATGTTTCTATGACATCAGACTCGGCCGCAGACGAGTGGAGCACCACGATCACGCCGTCGTAAGTGGTAGACTAGCAGGAGAGAACATGACGGGAGCCAACAAACCATACTGGCATCAGTCTATGTTCTGGTGGGTATAAGGCTACTTCCTGTTTCCTGTCACCAATGCTAACTGGAGGCTTTCACATGTCAAATTCAAAAATTGTGCTTTGAAATTTGAATACCAATATGTCCTAAAATGTTTTAAATGCCTTCAGAGGACATTAAAACAGGTGTTTCCAGCAGAGGATTGTGATAACAATGTTACAAACATTTTTCAAGCCCATAAATGTATTAACTGTGTTAATGACCTTAATCTGTGTAATGACCAGAAGGGGACTCCACCAGATATTGAGGATGTTGCCAAAAGTTGAAGTACACAGTGGAATGTGGCCCTCACTGCACAGATGAATGCTGCTGCTGCATGTTTTTGGCAGCTGGTGAAATGTGATGCATATGCTTACAACAAGGGGTCATTGCAGTTCAAAAAAACAAACAAAACAACAGAACAACAAAAACAGGGCCACTAGTCAAACTATTGTAGCTACCACATCAACTGATGTAGACAGATGCTGTGTTGACATTTCTATGACTGCCAGTGTAATGTGTCGAAATCAGGCTGCTGTGCATTTATTTACTGTAACACAGCTAAGATAAAGTAATAGGACACAGAGCACTGTCATCAATGTCATTGTGATCAATTAGTTCATTTAAAGGTTGCCAACTAAATTGGTGAAATACTTCATATAAAACATATATGAACTGTGAACCTTGGCCACCTCGTTCAGATCTCCCCAAGAATCTTAATGAACCATAAGTTTAGATGGTTCTGAATGACGTCACATTCAGCGCACGGACTTGAGGCAGAATGACCACAGCATGTAATGTGTCACTGTTAATAGACTGTTCAGGTGGCCGTGTTATTACTTCAGCTCATCAGCCAGCTTGAAACTCATCAGGGGCAGTGGTGGGGAGTAAAATCATAACTAAGATTTGACAAGTGCCCTCAGTTTGTGTACAGTATGTGTTTGTGTGGGTCTAGAGTAGGAGCTGTATGAGGTACACCCACATGTACAGTGTGTCGGGAACAATTTTGACAGTAAACTCTTATGATCTAGAAGTTGGTGTTCTTCACACTGAAGAGTGAACTCCAGCAAAACTGTTTATGACATAAATTTGGGGAAGATTTTATTTTTGCTTGACACTATTTGGCACAAAATGACCCTATGCCAGTGTCAATATACATTATATTGACTTATCTCCAAAAACACTATCATTACTATAGTTTTAGGTTATTCAATCCCATGTAGCACTGAAGGGGCTTGTCAAGGTGCAGGAAAAAGAAACGCTACTTGCTCTGAGAGCTTATTGGTCCCTCAACATGTTGTTCATGTGGTTTGTCCCAGGAGCGACCTGGGACCAGATGTAGGCTACGAGGCTATCGGGATCATTGACAGCAGTCTACCAACAGTAGGAGTGTTTGCTAAAGCCACAGCTAAGGATACGCCTAAAGCTGCTACAGAGCAGTCAGGTAGGAGCAGTCACGAGCTAGTTAGAAAAATTCTAATCATATAAAGCAGAAACGGTGAATTTGAGGACAAAGGGTCAGATTGTGCCTTTATTAAATGTATTTTAGGAACTGGAATTCGCTCTGAAAGTGAAACCGAGGACACAGCCATCAGCCCAGTGGCCTCTCCAACGTCTGCTCCCACAGAGGAGCAGCACAAAGACGACTACGGCAAAGGGGTCATCTTCTACCTGAGAGACAAAGTGGTCGTGGGTATTATCCTGTGGAATGTGTTCAACAGAATGCCTGTAGCAAGAAAGGTAAATACAGTCACTCTTTAGGAAAAATACACAGTCATGGTACAGATTAATCAGTAGGTTTGGTTTATGTAAATTGTTTTTTTTTGTGTGTGTGTTACTTGTAGATTATCAAGGATGGAGAGGAACATGCAGATCTGAACGAGGTGGCGAAGCTGTTCAACATCCACGACGATTAAGATGGAGGGGAACTGGGCTTCATGTGAAGTCTGAACTTTGGCAGCCATTGCTACACTCTTTAAGATAACTGATCAGCATATAAAATAGGAGGATCGATGTAAATTATGTCATGTTACTGATGTATTTTCATATTTGGAATTTGTAACTGCTGCGCCTGTTTTTGGTGTTTGGCTCTTTTTCTTTTTTTTTTCTTTTTTTTAAATTCAGGACCGATCACTCATCTTCCTGCTACCACCACACTTGTATGATTGTCTACTTGCTTCCCCCACCAGGCTGAAAATGCTGAGCATGGACTGTTGTCTCCCTCTGTGTGATCAGAACACCTTGTTGTGAGAAAAGCTGCAATAAAAGCTATTTTTAAATCAGAGTGATCCCATTATTTTCAGCTTGGCTTTTAGATAACAGCACTGATGTGTTGACCTGTGTTCTAAGCTGTAATTGTTCTATGGTTGTTCATGTGTGTTTGAGCGGTTTAATCAGTGTGTGTTACTTTGCAGTCATACATGTGAACTATAGAGACTGAACCTTAAAACTGAGTGAGGTGATATTAAACATCTGTCCTCAGCAAAAGGTACATTTTGTTAGCTTAAATGGGAAGGCTAACCTAAGTAGATCCAGTGTGCGTGCTAGCAACAACATTCAAATGAAGCTTGGCCTACTTATCTTGTCCGGAGGTAAAAACACTCAAGCATGCTTAAACATTTTTTTCCTACTGTGTGGTTCTCATTAGGAATGCATTCATGTTTTGTATTTTCACACATTTCTCATCAGATTTGACATTGAGAGCTCCAGAGGGAAGTGTGGAATGGCCTTTCAAGTGTGAGGCAAACACGTGCAGCCATAACATCCCATCGCTTTCTTTGACATTAATTTTACATGAGTAAATGGCTGAACTGCCTTCCCCTTTGTCTGGAGGAATAAACATGAGCTTTATATTTGTTTGTCTGACAGTTTGAAGATGAAATAAACTTTAGGCAGCTCTGCAAAAGATAAACAACCTCTGGATGTGTACTGACACTATGAAATATATTACAGTTTAATGTCTACATTTTATTTCCATTTGAATGCATCAACAATCAAACTGGTTATCTTTCTGCTTTTCTTTGCACTTTGTTGTCGACCTGCAGTTTTGTATGACACTGACATTTTTTTCTTCTAATTGACTATTTTGTTCACTAAGTGATTTTCTTTATTTAAATGATATCTATCTCTAAGACCTACAGACATGCACACTAGTAAATTATATACTGATAATGCTGTTTGCCACACTTGTCAACAATTTGTCACCATAATATAAAATAGAGTGAACACCCAGCATGGAAGATGTCACGCTGTTCTAATAGTTTTATTTTTGTAACTCTACTGGTTTAAATCCTCTATATTTCTGCTAGACTGTTGCTGTTGCTGTCACGTGGGTCCACTCTGCTGTGAAAGTGGTTCTGTCACTTTAAATATTCTAGCAGTAATTTCTTCAGCATGCATATGGCAAGAGATAAAGCTTCAAGTCATCCATACAAACATGGGCAGAAAATAAAACTTCCTTAGGATTTTGAATTATAAAGCAAGCGGCTTCCTGGATTTTCCACCTGCAGAGAGGAAGGTAGGCTCAGCTGGGTCTAGAAAGACAAAGGCTGGCTGGAAGAGCAAACAAGTTCCCTGCATCTCAGCTTTTCTTTTTCCTTTCTTCATTTCATTCAGACTAATCATCTGTTGTTGCTGCTGACTGAGAATGCTGCTGTACATCTCGTGCATGGTGTGGGCTTCAAACATCATTTTTCTGCAGGGCAGGTAAGACTTTTAGGTTGGAGTTTATCGGCTTCCTGTAAGCGGAGAACAAATCTGCACAACTACAGCAGAGTTAGCCAGTGTCATGTAAATGCATGTTTACTTGACAGTGTGTATTTAATATGAACTGACACTGATGGCGGTGTATAGTAACTGAAACAACAGGAGATGAGCTCTGTACTCTTTGATGAGCATGTCAACACTGAGTCTCTTTTAAACAATCAAACAGTTTAGGTGCAATAAGCCCTGAGGATATTTAAAACTACTTCAATACAGATAATCTGAGTGGTGTTCTGTATACAGTATGTAAGACCTTTACATTTCAAATTGCATGTGATGCCAAAATAAACATCTGACACTGACAAAACGTTAAATATTGCATGTCTATCGCACAAACTGTTGTCCTGTCGCTGGCAGGTCTGTGCTCTGTAAGGAAATGAAGTTCCCCAGCAGGGGAACCAAGCCCCCCTCTCCATCTGACTTTCTAGACAAACTGATGGGACGAACATCTGGCTATGATGCTCGCATCAGACCGAACTTCAAAGGTAATAGAGCGCACTGTGGTGTGCAGGAGGGTGGGGTACCTCCTCCGTCATGACAGCAACTTGGGCAGTGAGGTAGCACAAATCATTCACAGATGGGTTAGAAGTAAGAGATGCTGCAGGCTCTGATGTTCTCACACAGGATCCTGTTACTGTTTTTATGCTGACCCTCAGCCTTGTCTTTCAGATCCTTTTTATTTTTGTAAGAAATGTGAAGTTAGCCTTGTATGTTCCCCCACAGGCTTATCTCAGTCCATGCCTGATCTGTCGTTTTGAGTGAAACCAGCAGATTCTCTCTGATATATTTCCATCCTAAGCCTCTGGGATCACATTTCATATGGCATACCTACTCCACATCCTTTTCAGTGTATGCTGGGTAAATCCTGGATGATTATCTATAAATACACTAATGTAACTAAAGGAGAATTAATAAATGATTGCCTTTTAGGAAATGAGTCACTGAAATATTTAAGGTTTTGTGGCTAACAGATGGACCACACTAATGGGCGCATACGGGAAATGACAACACAATTATGTGCTGTTATCTTGGATAAGCACACAGCATGGCACATTATGGAGGGAACAAAGCAGATGTTATTTAACGGGAATGCCCAGCCCTTTACTGGTTTTAATACTTCATGCAATCTCATCAGAAAACATTATCAGTGGCATTTGAGAACCCAGTGTTACTGTCACATGTGATGCCAATCTGCTCCTGTCAGGTCCGCCTGTCAACGTCACCTGTAACATCTTCATCAACAGCTTTGGATCCATCACTGAAACGACCATGGTGAGAATTTTCTTTATAATCCACAGAAGCCCGACTTTATTTAGATGGTCTAATGGTGATAAAACTGTACAATCTGGAAGACAGGGCAGATAAACATGTAAATATCTGCTTTTGTTGGGTCCTAACCAAGTTTCACTATGCCAAAACATACTGTCAATTAAATTAAGATACATTTAAAGTTAAGTAAATTATAAATGATTAATAACTGTAAACACCATCTTGTAATTTCATTACATAATGTCAGCTATGATTTTCTCATATCTATGTCAATACTGTCCTTTATTTATAAGACTTTATAAGGATTTGGGGACAGTCTTGTTTTTTCTTGTTTATTCAAGTTTGGAGTTAGGAAGACTCCTGCATTTTCTAAAACACCTCTAGGGAAGAGCCATGAAACTGATGTCTCTGTAAGTGGAGTTTGCTGTCATTTAGATAATCAGCCTTCAAATGTGTTTGTGTGGATCACAGTGTCCCTCACCTGCTGAGACACACTACAGGTCCAGTTGTTTCTTGCTTGTGACTTATTTCTCTGCTTTCTTGTGAGTATAACTATTGTAACTTATGACTTAACTGTGTTCTGTAGGACTACCGCCTCAATGTGTTTCTGCGGCAGCAGTGGAATGATCCTCGACTGGCATATAAGGAGTATCCAGATGACTCTCTGGACCTGGACCCTTCTATGTTGGACTCCATTTGGAAACCCGACCTGTTCTTTGCAAATGAAAAGGGAGCAAATTTCCATGAGGTTACAACAGACAACAAACTGCTTCGGATATTCCAGAATGGAAATGTCCTCTACAGCATCAGGTCACATTTTAAACTGGGAATCTGGCTGACAAATGTGCCAGGATGTGTCTATCAAACCTCACAAATCCCAGACCCATGAGTTGTCAGAACAGCAACTGAGTGTGAACTTGTCCCTCTGTGAGTTGTAGTTTGAAGCCCTGAATACATGGCCCAGTGACATATTTGTTTCACTCCAGTTCAGTTCAGTTGTAATTGTACTGTCCAGCCCACAAGTTAATGTGAAACAATACAGTAGCTGCAGGCTAAAACAGATTCCTGCAGGTCAGTAATGTGGCACTAAAGCAGCAGTGAACTGCAGCGTAATGGTAGGGAACAAACTATAAGAGGAAGGAATGTTTAAAGCTCTCTTAACAATTCTGTTATACGTGAACAAAATCATGAGTTGCTCTGCTGGTTACTTAAAGGGAAGCCTCAACCTTAGGGGATCAACCAATAACCAAGCAACAGAATAGCAGGGTCATAAAGTTAGAATCTGTTAAAACAACAACAATAATAACAGTGTCCTCACAGTGCTCACCACAGTGTCTCTGGATGACACTGAACCAGCAGCACCAGTATCATTCACCCACTTTCCTCTTTTCTCCAATAGATGATGCATAGTTTTCTCTGTTGAAACAAGAATAGTACTTGAAGGGACAGTGAAAGACATCAACAAGGAAAGCAAGAACACCTAAAGATCCTCTATTGAGGAATGGGATGCTCTTTCTTTTTATCTATCAAAGTCTTGTGAGGGAAGAAGCACTCTCCCACATTTTCTTTTTTACTGATGGTGGTGCTGTGTTCTCAGCCCATTTTCCATCAAGCCCTGCATAAAGGCTGACATGTCTGACAGCATCTGTCAGTCCTTTGTGGTTTGTGTAGGGTGCAGTGGAATAAAAAGATAAAGTGCTGGGCAGAGAGGTTAGAGCTCCTTGATGTGACCATTAATGTAGGGTGAGTGTGCAAAAAAGGGTTTGTGTGACACCAGAGCAGGGAATAGTTGGTGCTGTGGTGTTTAGCAGACAATGGTTAGCTGGGTATCCACTCACCTTTTAGTCCAGTCATGGTTACTGGGTTCATTTTACATGCCATTCCAGTACCATTATGGTGTCATTGTCTCTGTTTTCCAGGCTGACACTGATTCTTTCCTGTCCCATGGATTTGAAAAACTTCCCCATGGACAGCCAGATTTGTACCATGCAGCTTGAAAGCTGTGAGTTCATCTGTCATGGCATGTATCACACATGAAGTCTGTCCTAAAACTAATTACATATGCCTTCTCTGTATCTCTTCTAGTTGGCTACACAATGAATGATCTTATTTTTGAATGGCTGGATGTGGGAGCAGTGCAGGTTGCTGATGATCTGATGCTTCCCCAGTTTGTGCTGAAAGAAGAGAAAGGGCTCGGCTACTGCACCAAGCACTACAACACAGGTACATGACACAGACCACCATCCAACACCCTGGGTAGATACTGTTAGTCAACTTCTAATAAGACTGTCAGTTTGTACCTGTGTCTCCTCCTGTGGTTAGGCAAGTTCACTTGCATTGAAGTCAAATTCTACTTGGAGCGTCAGATGGGCTACTACCTGATCCAGATGTACATACCCAGCCTGCTCACAGTCATCCTGTCTTGGGTGTCCTTCTGGATCAACATGGATGCGGCTCCGGCCAGAGTGGGACTGGGCATCACGACGGTGCTCACCATGACGACACAGAGCTCTGGCTCCAGGGCCTCCCTGCCAAAGGTCAGTTTGGTTTGTCAGTCTCACAATCAGTCAGAAAACACAAGTCAGTCATTTTGTTGGTCATTGGATTTAATGTGTGTGTTGAACCTTTCTAACTTTGAAAAATGTCACTGTAAGAACATAGTCTCCATATATAGTATGAAGCTGACACTTCACTGCATTTTCTTTTGATTACTGTTATTGGAAGCAGAATGATATAAATCATATAAAATCAGAGAAATTAAAATGATAGCATATGGTAGGTTTTATTATAGGAACTGCTTTAAAATGAACCATTTTAGTTTTTATTACAAATTTCTAACTATATTTTTTAATTAAGTAAATTGCAAATTGGGCTTTTTTTACTACTCTAGAAATTGAAAGACTGTATAATGGTAGAAATTCCTTTTGTTTAAACAAAAGAAGTAAAAATACTACAATGTAAAAATCCACTCCAAGTAAAAGTCATAAACATTTACTTGCCTAAAAGTACAGATGAATTCTCAGAAAAGATCAGACAGAACAGCCCTTCAGTGTTAAACTATTCTTATATACAGTATATTGAATTAGTATTATTATTATTGGAGCAGTGATATATAGTACAAGCAGCATTTCAATGCTGTGGCTGGTAAAGATGGAGTTGTAGGCAAAGTGTAAACTACAATACCATATCATCTTTTATATGCTGGTCATATGTTTTATGAAATGTAAATACTCAAGTAAAATATCTAAAAAATTACATACTTAAAAAAACGAAAGAGGAACAAACGTCATAAACAAGAGGAGATAGTTTTGGATAAGAGTACTTTATAGTGTAGTTAAATTCTTCCACTGCTGTTTAAAGGATATGGCCAGTCATTTTCTGTATTAACAGTATTTTCAACACTCCCCATACAGAGACCAAAACCAACAATGATTTGCCTTTACTCACTGTTAGAACTGACTTATTAGATTATTTGTTATGTTCAAAAACTACTAAAAACACATGAGGGAAATGCACCACAGCACTGGTTGACATTTCCTCATTACAAAACACCAGACCCTGATAGTTTTTAAAAATGTTGCCCCAAAGGTTCCAAACAGCCATAACTTTTTACAGAGTTTGAAGTAAATAAGAGTCAAGCCCATGCACAAGATCTCGTAACAGGGTCTTGTGGTTCGTAATGAGGAAACTTCACCCAGTGCAACGATGTGACTCCCTGGTGTGTTTTTAATTGTTGTTGAACAACAGTGGGGGTCTGTGGCACTGGGTCTGATTCCACTTCTGACTGATTGACAAAAATTAACAGTGAGTAAAGGCAACCCTTTACCATCAACAAACACAGCCATCTGACATGTAGTTTTTTACAGTTTGTAATTCATACCATCTTTCTTTCATGTCACTTCCTAACATATCAATGTTAACTGAGTGATCCTATTGATTTTCATGGTTTTACAGGTGTCCTACGTGAAAGCCATAGACATCTGGATGGCGGTTTGTCTTCTTTTTGTGTTTGCTGCACTACTGGAATATGCAGCCGTTAATTTTGTTTCACGCCAGCACAAGGAGTTCTTCAGACTGAGGAAGAAGCTCAAAGAACAGCAGTGGCAGAGAGCTGTGAGTGCAGCCCACCCACTCAGCCCCTCGGGCAGCTGTCACCTGCTATTCCCTGCGCCCAGCTATGCACGAGCTGCAGAGCTCAGCTGCATGTTGCACTCCAGCTGGGAAATGCTGACAGCACTGACCTGTAATTAATTCAAGCCATCACCTTATTCTACTGTTGGCTGAATATTCTCAACATCTCACTGCATTACTCTAAATAGAAGAAATAAAACAGGCCAAATCAATTTTAAAATGAAGCAGTGTGACAGCAGCTGCAGGATTTATTAATACCTTGTAAGCTCTACAATAAGGGCCTACATCACAGAATACAAATTATCAGCTTGAATTCTTTGTTCTTTTTCATTTGCTGGGCTTATGCAATGCCACTGAAATGTGCTCTCATGATGCCTTCATGCTGTTTCTTGTCAGATTTGTATTCACTTTGTAAGAAACAGATACGTGCAACATGTAGTATACAACACAGAGGAGTTGTGTCATGGTTTGATCAGTGTTTGATCAGTGCAATCTGTTTGATGACTAAATTCATGTGCTGCTATTTTCTCTGTCAGCAGGA
>NW_018127919.1:2988913-2989149 GCF_001952655.1 Monopterus albus
ACAGTAAGGTGAAAGGAAACAGCATGCCAGGCAACAATGCTCCTCATGAGAACGTAGGCCGGACGTGCAGCGCTTGTGCCAAGGTACGTACAGCAGCCTTGTTTGGTGAAATACCAGCCAATCACTGGCTCAAACAGGAAGAAAAAAGACCTTGTGTGATTCTCGGAGAGCAAATGGTTATTCTCTGCTGTGGCTTGTTCTTTCAGGAGCAGGGGGAGCCGGGGCAGAGGGGGTTT
>NW_018127919.1:2989221-3001892 GCF_001952655.1 Monopterus albus
TACCTCCTGGTTTAGGTTTCTATGACATACGCAGGCGTTTTGTGGAGCAGGCAAAAAGGATTGATACTATCTCTCGAGCGGTTTTCCCCATGAGTTTCCTCGTGTTTAACGTTCTATACTGGCTTACCTACAAAGTTGTACAACATGAAAACACTCATGCCACACTGTGACAACACAAGAGACCATAAAGTGACTGGATTCATTAAATGTTGCTCTCTTCGCTGTAACATTTACAGGCTGACAGCCCTCAGCTATTGTTTACGCATTTCACTGATGCCAAAAGTGTCCAGAGCTACAGGTTTCATATCACAGAGACAAGACATTTATCTCTACAAGCAGGAATCACACAAAACATGTTTGTTTCTTACCTTGACTATGATTGATAGGCTGAGGAAATACATTAATCAAATTATTTAATGGCTTTCAGGGGTTCAGACAACTAGGATTTAATATTTTTTATGACATCACTATTTTAACTAAAATAATATTTATCTGTGGAATTACATTTTGAACCCTCCAAGAGGAAGCATTTCTTTAATAAAAGTGAGATAATCCATTTTTAAATGGGTTTCAAATGAAAAGTATTAACTGCCTAAAGCAGTAAATGATACATTGTCCAAAGATTTTTAGCTGTCACTCTACTGATATAATGGCATGGCACACACATAGCCAAATACAGAGTATCTTTTTTTAATTACTTGCCTCAACCATTAGTTCAAGTCTTCAGTTTTACACATACTGGCCAGATATTTATATGACCTATTTAATCCTACAACAAGAGTGAGAGGTTAATGTAATTTAAATAGTAAAGTGGTGTATTATTCCAGTTTGTTTCCATACAGAAAAAAATCTATAGAAATTTTAATTTAAAATATATAATTTTATCAAAAAGGTTCAGTTCACTTTGTTTGAGATTGGCTCACTTGGTAGTGAGAATGGTGTTTCAGGCTGCATGAGAACATTTACCAAGATATTCTGTAGCGCTTAGCTTGGACTAAGGTCTTCTCGGGTCTGCAGTACTGATGTGGTAGTAAATTACACACTGAGAAGAAATTATCTCTGTGTATTTTTTCTTTAAGTAATAAATATATCTGAAACTCTTTGATCTTTGGTCAATAAATGCTTTACTTTGAAATATCGAATGCATCATATGTTTCTTTTGTATGATCACAGTTTCAAAGATCTGTTTATTTTATGTAATGCAAAAAATGTTTTCTCTCCCTCTCTGCAAATGCAAGGATTACACTTAATTGGTACACAGCTATATTTCATTTTTCAAACTATGACTTCTAGGCCAGAAGCATCTACCCCACACTGAACTAGTTTTCTCTAGATGTGTCTTCCCTCAGTTACACTTCTCTTTCAATCCTCACTCCACTTTCATGTGGAGCGCCTCTTACTGTTCCTATAACTGAAGCTCAGTACCTCATACTACATGGGTTTTTATTAACATTTCTGTGTGCACATGTCTGGAGACTATAGGTCCTATCTCATTTTAAAAATACAACTTGTCAAAAAATGTCTCTGTCCTATCAATATTTCATTTGAAAGATAGCTGTCACATGCATATACAGTAGGAAAAGATGAGTTGCACAGATGACTTATCTTTCTAAATAGCATTAAAGGAACATTGAGAGGATTCTTGATACTGAACTGTTAAAGAGTTAGGGGGCACTGGGGTACAAATACAGAATAAGGTTTGATAACAAAGATACCTGTTTAGGGGTTATCGGATTTGTTAAAGTGAACACACGCACAATTAAAGGCATTGTCTCATATTGTTTATTTTATATTGAAAAATACAAAATATATCTTTATCTCGGTCTTTTGCTTTGTTCCATTAAGCTTGTCTTCATCAATCACACAAATGTAATGGGGTAACCAGATGTTACAGTCCATACTGGAGGCATGAGCATAAAACTCAAAAACATTATGTTGACTGCAAAATTAATCCCTCAACTTTCACTTCATCTTTAGTCTAGTGTCTGTGCTGAACATTCAAAGGACGGTGTATTTCTAGCCAGAAGAAGGAGCTGTTGCCTCTCTTATGTCCTGTGCCAGCAACATTGCACTATGCCACACTTGCCCACATAAGCCAGATGATTTTCACAAATTTACTGTCTAAGGTGAAGCTCATGTTGTTTGAGACTGACTCTGGCATATAGAATTACGAATATACAATTTCATATGGTAGACTATTTGTATTTATGTGTTATTAACTAACAAATAAACCACAGTTTATCTACATTTCATTTGTTACTTAGATTAGATTTTAATGTGCAGTCTGAATTGCTTTTAATTGCAACAGGCTCTGCAAACATGGCTAACAAACAATGCAAGCTAATGGCACCAATCCAATCAAACAGTAAGCATTTGCTCTTTGTTTGACTTATTAAATACAAACTATTAAACCAGATCAACACCTTAAATGATTTCACTCACTAAGTAGTGTGAAAGGATGGAAACTCTATCCACTGCTCCATCTAGACACTTACTGAGAATAATTAATAAATTCTTTGATTAAATGCATATAGTTACATTAATCCTCTGTTTATATTTTGCATTGGTGGTATACTTTACAAGAGATCCTGTCTGGCAGACATAGGGAGATTATGGTTATTTTCATATGTGTAAGGTGTAAATAGGATAAATTCAACAAGAAAGATCAACATTTTACATCACACAACATAGGAATAGGTATGAGTAGGCTATACAAAATGTGTTTTTCGTAGAAAAAAAGTGCACAGTGCATATTACTTATGTGTGCACATAGCTTACTGGTTGTACTGTGTGCTCATTTTAGCACACCTGCAGAAAGGAACAACAATACTACTCGATTTTTTCGACATGCTAAAAGTACTTAACGACGACTTAAGAATGTTTGACGACAGGGAATAGAATTTGCTATAACCCAGATAGGAAGGAACGTTCCCAGAACATTTAATAACCTTTTCTAATAATGTAATAACGTAACGGGAACGTTCTTGTAACAAAAAAAATTCTAGCTGGGAAGACGGTATTTTCGTTTTGCGAGTGGGATTGGTCTGCCCCAGACCCTCCACCAAAGTGCGTCCACTGGCTGGAGACGTGGCAGAGCCTCCAGTCATATGATTTTAGTTCCAATACGAACTCCACCCCGTTACTGCCCACCCTAGAAAGACTTCATATCGTTTGTCCCTTATTTTCTAGCGTGGAATTACAGTTTAAACAACTGCCAGTATATTAAAAGTTTTGATAAATATTCCCTGCGTGTGTCATCTCAAAGACTAGACCTGAATTTAGTAGCAGTGACCACCCAAAACTGTGCCATTTTTAGACGTTTACTGCTGACGTTTACAGAGGCGTCAAATAGCTTCCGTTTTACCCTAGTAGTGATTGGACTGTTCTCTCCTTGCCCAGCTAACATATAGGGTGAACAAGTCCGACATTCAACACTTCAATGGAGGAACAGCCCAAAGATCGGGCACAAGACAAGCAATATCACCACCACGGAGAAGACAGAAACTCTATTCAACATACCGTTACAGCTTGTCTAAAAAATGATCCGAGCCACTTCCAGCGCCAGCATCAGGAAACGCCGACGAAGAAAACAGGTTGGGCCAACCGGAAAAGTTAGCTAACGCTTGCTAGCCTGAGTCAGCTAATGTCAGCGAGCCGACTAGCATTTGCTAATTAATGTGAACTCTGATGTGATTGAAGGCTTAGCCTGCTAGCAAGCTACTAGTTCTGCATTATGTGCTGTCGTTCGGGAAAATGTAAGAAACGTTACGGCTGGTGAGTAGTTGGTCGATTCGCTGTCAAACCAGAAACCAACTATTAGGTTAGCTAGTGGCTAACTGACATTGCGTGACAGTTGTCGCTGGTGCTGGTTTGACATACCGGGGATTGACCTTGTGCGCCGGTTTCACCACCCATTTTTCTTTTGTAAATGCAGCAAAACCATTTAAGTGCACCATTAATACTGGAGCAGCGTGTGCTCTAAATGTATTCACTTTATGCATAGCGAATTTTCTTCAACAGTAGTCATAGTTATAGCTTACTAACTTCAGTGTGTTTTTGTGGCCAGCTTAGGAAAACGAGCCGGCTCCACTGGAATGTTCTGAGCTGCCATTTCCTGTCGGCCATGTTAGAATATCACTGCTAGCTAATGCTGTAGTTGCCCTGCTAGTTAGGAATCTTTTTTGTTGTCTTTTACAGCCACGATATTTTGCCTCACTTGAATGTATCTAGTTGTCGTGCATTTTATGTACTTGGGTTGCTGAGGTCGGACGGCTCTTATATGGCATAGTTAACTAACCAACGTGTTTATGTCAAATGAACCACTGGTTAACGATAGTTTGCACTAGCTAACGCTAGCCATCTCTGACAGGCATATTGCATGTTGTCCAGTCAATATGAAGCCAAGCAGAAACTTGAACACAACCAGTCGGTAAAGATAAGGATTGCTGCAGAGGAACATATAACATAGGTCACTGTAACCATCCACCTTAACGTTACTTTTGTTGGCACTTGTGTCAACACCTTTTGTTACCAATAAGCGAGAAACTACCTGGGAAGCGAGGCTATATGCAGAGGCTTGTGTGTGCTATACCCGCAGACGATAAAGGACAGCACCTCTGATTGGGAAATCCCACGTCTACACAGCAGCTTTCCATGCCTCTGTGCAATGCATTGCACCTATTTATGGTTCACCTCTAGTCCAAAAGCATTTTTAATATTGTTGTGAGCCCTCTTTCAGCATCTTCTAACAAGTGTTCTTTGATGTCAGATATCCTAAAGAAACACAATCAAGTTCAGTCCAGTATGTAGTTGACAGTTATGAAGTACTGTATACCAGATCTCCACTTGTTAAGAGACTGAGCACCCAGATCATCTTGTAATTTATAGGAGGTATCATTAAAAGCATACACTAGGAATGAATTACATATTTTATCTTGTCAGATAATTCTCCCATCTTTTTCTCAACTTTTTGGATAAAAGTTGCTGGTCAATAATATAGCTTTGTTAACTATAAACAACACTGATCATTGATGCTGGGATAATTTGTCAGAAAACAAAGGTTGTGTGGGATTCCTCCAGGTGCTCCAGCCTCCTCCCACAGTCCAGAGATCCTCTGCAGGATAAGCAGCATAGCTAATGGATGAATGGACAAAAACATTAACTACAAACAGAAGTGAATTGTTATCAAAGTTGTGTTGCGTAAATTTGTGGTTTGCATAGGAAATGGCACTGATATTTATATCATGTATTGCTCGTCATTGCATTATAAATGTATAACCAAATGTTTGTTATAGTACACCCAAAATTGTTCATGTAAAATCTTTTTATATATTTCATTTTTCATGATAAACTGACAAAAGAGAGCAGTTTTTGCAAGGTCATGGAAAAAATAGTTGGTGTTTTATCATTTCAGTAAACTAATTTTGTTTCCCCTTTTAGGCAATAAAAAAGTAAACATCGGTGATGAAGAGGGGGAGAAGTATATACATCGGTCTGACACTGTTGGTACGTCACATCCCCCCAACAGCAATGGCAGCAGACACATAAGTAGTACAAATGTGAAGCAAAAATCAACACAAAAGCTGTACACACCTGTTCCAAAAGTGAGCAGCAAAGGATTGGACCATAAGAAGAATATGGACCTTAAAAATGACAAGGAAAAGGCTCTTGATTTGAATCATCAGGAGGGTCAGCCTTTGGATAAAAAAGACTTGGTTCTGCTTCAAAATGGCATTGTAAACTGTGGCTTCATTACAAATGGCTATTCTAGCAAGGACAATGATGGCAGTGGCTCTGAAGGTGGATATACTACTCCGAAGAAACGCAAGGCCAAATGTAACACCAAGAACACTGATCATGTGATAAGAGAAAAGGAGAAAGACATGCAGCAGGGCAACACTACACAGGATCTTGAGACAGCTGAGAAGGGAGTGACTTCAAGACTTGATGGCTTTAGAGTTGCCCACAAAATAGAAGCTCAGTCAGCAGCTAGACGGGCTGTTGTGCCAGAGACTTCAATGGGTGAAACTCAGAGGAAAAGCTCTGATGGCAAAGCAGTTGGCACCTTTAGTAAAAAAACTGAGGAAAGGCACAAAACCAGGCTTTCCTCACCTTCTAAAGAGGATTCCTGGACCTTGTTCAAGCCCCCTCCAGTATTTCCTGTGGACAATAGCAGTGCTAAAATTGATTCCAAGATCAGTTATGCAAGTAAAGTAAAAGAGAACCTCAACAAAGTAGCTCAAGGTGGAGGAGAGGCACTGCTTCCTCCTGTTAGACTGTCGCAGGTCCCTATGTCTGCTGTGAAAACAGCTAGCTTTACTAATGGTCCTGTTTCTGGAAACGGAAATGGCTGCCCATCAGTGACTACCTTCTTTAATACTGCTGCTAGTAGTATTCCACCACCGCCATCTATCCCAAGTGGCGACAATGTAGCATGTCCTTTGGAAAGTAACTGTAGCTCCTCAACCAGTCATACGGATGGAGAAGCATATGAGCATAGGAAGTGTCCTCTTTTAAATTGCCCTTTAAATATGCAACCTGTGCTCCCTAGTGCTCGTCACCTTGACCACCCGGCTGCTCAGACAAATCAGAAAGCCTTGGGAGACATCTTCCACAATAAGTGGGGGCTTTGTTTCATCACTGAGGCCAACTTGGCTCCAGAAGGGGAAAATATGCAGGACACAGGGGACACAACTACTGTAGTCACACCTCAAAGTGAGTGTCAGGCTGATGCAGCCAAGGCTGTCCAGCCCTGCTTTGATGTTAGTCCATCATTCTTAGAGCCTGGTACTTTGGCTCAAGACCCTGAGAAAAGGACTTGTGTCCCTTGTACTCTGTCTAATGCCTGTTCTCCTGCTTGTGTAATGAGTGAGAAAGAGAACAAGCTGCAGCCATGTGGCCAGGAAAAGGCAAAACTTGAGGCCAAGGGTGCAGTTTCTGCTGTGGCAGCCCCCAGTAAAGACAATGGTGCTAGGCCTGCACAGAGCCAGCTAACCACTGTGTTGTTTGGCTCATCTAAAGAACAGGCCCACTGTAAAGACACTGGCAGAAGGTGTAGCTGGGGGTCCTTTGACGTTAAAGCTGCTGTCACCTATCACACTAAAGGTAATTTTAGCTATCTACTATATCAGATGGATTTATACAACCATTAAAGTTGTAATCCTTAAAATTTTATTAATGTGGCAGCACCTATGGTTACAGGTGATTTTATGCTGAGAAAGGTGCAAGTACTTCATGACAGTAGGGCAGTGTAACAAATATGAGAAATGTATTGCATATAGAGAGCATATATGTAGAATGTAAATACACTGAATAACTTGCACAAAAATGCATGTAGTAATATGAAAAATGGGGTTTTGTTTTATGAAAATTTTAAGGATTATAACAATGTCAAGTCTCATGAGATTTGATGTATCCAGTGTATGAAATGATGCGTAATGTCCTTATGCTATATATTTTGGAGATCAATATTCCATTTTATTCTTCATGACCAAATAATAAAAATGCTAAAATAATATGCATTTTATTTTCTTTCAACAGAAATGGAATCCATTTGCAACTTGCAAAAACAAGGTAAACTTGCTGGTCTTTTTTTTTAATTTATTTTTTTAAATGTTCTGATCCAAATGGGATGCAATTATAGAAAAATGAAAGGATGCTATTTTTATTCTTTTTAAAGTAATTTACAGAGCACGTTATCATGACCTTTGTTCTTTGCAATGGTTGTAAAGTTTGAAGCTGTTTGCATACTTTTATTTTTTCTTCTTCAAAACTCTGGTGCCTGTGCAGCTCTTGCAGCACATAATCTACATCAAAGCATGCAAGATCCACACTAAAGCTGGGTCTACATCGCATAGTGTGTGCAGTGCATAATATCTGGCATGCCGCTTTTGAGAGGCTCATCCTTGTGTCTACAGTCGATGCATATTCACTCGCACATTGGAAGTGTTTGATGTACAAAAAGCACAGGGAGGAGGCTACAGAAATACGTTTGGAAAGGAAAACTATGGTCCATAACTATGACAAATAGTAGATAATGAGAGAGTTACTGGGCACATTACAAAGTATCCAACCCGTGGTAAAATGCAGCTAATGAAAACTTCACACTTTATAAAGAACTGCATGTTCAGTAGGATTGATGCAATAGATGGGTCATGTGTTTTAACTTGTTTATGTGATTATTTTGGTGGATGCAAGTGAGCTTTTTATGTGCATACCTGTAAAAAAGTATGAAAATACGCCTTGGGTCACAGCTATGTGCATAAAGCATGAGTGGTACATGAGCCCGACGTGGGCAGCGTATGCAGCTGGACTGAATAATGTAGGAGCATATTGGTTGTTGACTCGCACATATCAAAAAATGTGGCTGAAACGTAGACACTACTTCAGTTGCACCTTCTGAATCCAAAGATTGATATCTGCTTCTTTTACTGGAGTTGCGATTACTCTGGTAATATCCTGTTATAGTTGATTAACAGTGCTCATAAAAGTTGTGCAAGGCTTTGTGTGTGTGTGCGGGGGGGGGGTTTACAATCAAAGTATAAGCACATGTGTACAACCAGTGACTGACATAAATACCAGTAACCTGCTTGGAAAGACCTATTTATCTAACTTATTGCTATACATCACTATAAGGATGCATGAATAAAATTTTTCAATCTAGTTGGGCCATGTGGAAGCATATGCACAAATACTATTTAATGCCTTTGATTTGGCTCTGGAGAACAGATACAGATGGGTGACAAAAGGAAAACAAAGTTTCTCACTAGGGTGTCGCCATGTGCACCTTGGCATTGACTCCTCAAATCTCTGAACTCAACTGGAAGGATGAACACTATTCTTCCTAAAGATATTACCTCATGGTGTTTTGGTAGTGGAGATCCTGACTAACACCTCAGGCCAAAATCTCCCATAGGCGTTCAGCTGGGTTTAGATCTGGTTCATATGATTTGCATTATTTTCATATGCATCAAACCATTCAGTGATCCCTCGTGTAGATGTACTGTCATCCTGGAAAAGACCACTGTTATTTAGGCATTTCCTTTAGTTTGTCACCCGTCTGTAGCTGTATAGCATGGACTAACATTAAACAACAGTGAATCATTGGAAGTCAAAATGCTGTTTGTTTTGGTACTAAGTAAAAGGAAGTGTGATGTACTGCTGCCTTATGGTCCTGTGAACTGTTTATCAAGTGGGTTTAGTGATGTTTTGAGACTGTTTGCCAAATATCTAACAAGCTAGAACGGAAGTATTCTATTGATAAATCAGTGAGGTCTGACTATTGCTTTTGTTGGATATTTCAAGCTAGTGTCACTGTTATACGTACCTGACTTCTAAGTTTGCCTGCAAAATGTACTGTAAAACTGGCAAGAATGTGATTTAAATCCATAAATGTTCTCAGTGTCAGAGGCTGTGATCATGCTGAATAACCAACCTTTTTGCCTCCTCTCTTCCCCCCCTCTGCTGTAGATCCAAAAAGAGTAGTGGTTTATGATAAGGCCAAGGATGGACCTGATCAGTGACCTAGATGCTCTGCAGTACTTGCATTCTTCTCTTCTGGGCACCGCAGTTGTGTACCTTGGAAATCAGAAATCGTCTTGGATAGATGAAGTGACAGCTGTGGAAACATTGACAGTTTAGCATGACACACTTCCTTGGAATTTTGGGTGGAATAACAGACTTATTTGGTGGCATCAGAAACACACACTCTCTCTCTCTCTCTCTCTCTCTCTCTCTCTCTCTCTCTCGACGTAAAAGTAGATCGGTGCCTCCCCTACATGACGGATGGATGCTTGCAGCTTTGAGCTGTGGTCGTTGTTTGTCATGCCTCGTTGGGGACGATTTTTTGGGATTTCAACAAAGAAAGGTGTAATGGACCACACCTCCCTAAGCCTTTATCCTGGTGTACTGCGGCAGCCGTCTGACTGTGGGCTGCCTTGGTCATTTTCTTTCTTCGTGCATTCAAATGAATTCACTGTAGATATGTTAGACATTATACATACATTTGTGCAAGCTGGAATTCATCAAGGAAGAAAGAAGAACACACTTTGCAAAGAATGCCTTGATGTTTTAAGGATATTTGGAGTCCTGTTAAATCATAAATTAGGTGGAAGCTCAGGTGAGGCCCTATCCAAGAAGAGATAACCTTGTCTTAAATCCTTTATGAAAAACCAGAGCCCAGAAATGAGATGCTTGCTTGTTCTTTCATACTGTTCCATCTGGCCTAACAGGGTGTGTTATGTACACTGCAGTATCACCCCAGAGCACAGGTACAGAAGTGTTGCGCCATTTCCTTTTTTTTAAAACTTTTTTTTATTGCAGGTGTGCTACAATTTTAAAATAACATTTCCATTAAAAACTTTTAATCGCAAAGCTTTTTATACATTTCATGCAGATTATTGTCAAGTCAGCGCAGGCTATTCTCTAATTCAGATTCTAATGTTTGAATTTTGAGTTTAGGAATAAACTGTGATAGGTTGCAAGAGACATTGCTTCCAGTAAGGTCTTCTGTGTATAGCAGCAAGACTCCGAATGTCCATACACATTATACTGCTGGCGTTTCTGTCTGTGGAACAGTTCTACTCCGTATCAAATGAACATGTTGCATTTTTTACAACTTCTTTTTTTCTTGGACTCAGCATTTTGTTTTGATGTTTTGGTCCTATTGGCATTTCTTGCATGTTTGCTGGTGGAAATGAATGAGATCACTGCTCACCGCCACACAAAGATTCCAGCAGCAACAAACATTGCAATACTAATCTAGGTTCCCTGACTACCCACATTGTTAAACTGTTGAAATGAGTTGTGCTGTTATGGTTTACTGTGGATTACCTTTGCAAACCAGTGTGCAATAGTGTGAAATGGGTTTATATGGGGCTACAGCATACTCACCCAAGAAGCTGATGTGGCCTGCAGTTCATTTGTTTGTTCACAATGTTTAAGGTGCATTTTCATTTTATAGTGCTTTTTTTTTTTTTTTTTTTAAATACACAAAAGAGCTCATGTTGAAAGATCTATTTAAGTCTAAGGAGCCCAAATTTACTAACTGGCCAGCTGTGATATCACTTTCATCACCAAATCAGGATTTGATTATTCAACATGATGAAGAAACTGTCCAGGTTTCCTTTCTGGAGAAAATATGATTTGGTTAATATGTGGATTAATAGCACTTTATGTAAACTAATTGCTTTTATCTTATAATTACTAGAGAGAGATATATGTACTGACGAGAAACTCCTTGAAAGAATGGCTCTGGGCTGTTACTTTTCAGAAAAAAATAAGTTGATAAATACAGAATTATTAATTGTAACTCAGGTAGTGTCGATAAAGCCATGACTAATGTTAAATGTTGTTTTTGCCAATGGCCCCTGCCATGTGCGGTTCTCAAAATTAGAATGAGTCGTATTATCATGATGCGACTTACCAAATAATTACTGAGGGAAACTGACATCCCATGCAAGGTGAAAATGTATATTTTCCTGATTATTTCCCCCTATTTTTAAAAAAAGCACATTGCTCCATGCGCTGTTTTCTATTTATTCTAGACTGTAATCTCTTTGCAATCATTGATGGTTCATTTTCCCCCTCGTGTTCATAGTGAAGCACCTTTTGTTTTTTTTTGGTGAACATCAGTGGTGTTTTTATGGGGTGGCTACAATCTGGGAATAAGCTTTCAAGTACACTTCTTTCCACTGTGTCCTGATTAGGCCTCACCACAGCTTGTACTTGTGTGCAGAGAGGAGGCCATAGCTGCAGCCGTGTTTTTGTTAAACTTGTCTTGACATTTAACTTCCACGTCTGATCGCATTCAGTTCTCTGGTTTTTAAAAGGTTTGGTGGTGTGTTTTTTTTTTTTTTTTTTTTTGCTTTGCTTCCAGTGTACAGCCTGTGATGAATGAGGGTATCGTCATATACTGCCCTCTGAATCAGAACAGCTGTGTCGGATCTGGGTGATGGGGAAACAAAGGTATTTGCGGAGATATTACCCATTAGCATTTGGACTTGTTTTTTCTGTGCTTGTGGAATTCACATTTAATCTAGCAAAAAATTACACAGAAGTATTTAATTTCTTGTGATTACCCATAATCTACAAAGTGACAGAATCACGTTACCATAGGGTTAATGTCAGATGGCTGAGTGTTAACAGTGGACAGTGATGCATCTGTAGGCTTCTACTGTACATGTAAAACAGGGTGATCAAAAGGGGTAGTGTGTGATGTTACTGTAGTCTCACAATGAAATGAATACCTTTTATTTTTTGGAGACCGTCCCATCCTCCTACCCTGAGGCACCTCTTTTTCAAGCACTTAATACAGCAAAAAGGCTATGTTGAATATGCATTTATAAAGAACTACTAGCATTGTAGCCTACAAACCAAAACCAGGTTCTCGAAGTAGAGTAGATGTTTAATCAGTGATTTCTGTTCAAAATGAACACATCACTGATGTGTGGAGAAATCAAAAAAAGCCTGATCATGTGGAGTGAATACCTCCACCCCCTCAGGATGTGCAATCACCTCAAGGACACTGACGCAGGTAGTGAGTGGCCAGTTTGGCTGCATCGTTTTGTGGGAGTGTGCATAACGAGTACTTCCTATAATATGCAAGCTCCTTGTCAATTTCACCCCCAAGTTGTTTCATGTTCAGGTGCCTGCGTGGGGGAAAAAATAGTTTG
>NW_018127919.1:3001957-3012571 GCF_001952655.1 Monopterus albus
TTGTTTAAAGTTTGCAATGGCGTTGAAGTTTTCTCACAGCTAATCTTAATTGCTTCTTTTAAGCAACATGGACGCAGCTGAAAACAATGAGCATTTTATGTGTTTTGTAGTTTGTTTGTTTTTTTGTTTGTTGTTTTTTTTTTTTTTTGTTTTCCTGTTTTGTGTTCAGAAATGTATGACCTAAAGCCAAAATCAGTTTGATTGAGAGAGAACAGCCACTTGCTGGTGTATATTCATGCCAGTCCACTGGCAAGTTCACATCTGAAGTAGTGCATACACTAATTGATTCGAACTGATTTAACAAATTACTATCATGTGATTTTTGAGTTAATTTATCCTTAGATGCACAAGTAGGATGAGACTAAAAGGAATAATTGATAGATGAAATCAAATTGTCTCATTTGATGAGTTGTAGATGAATTAATTATTGAATAAGGCTGATGTAGACCTATTTTCCCCACTCATTAGCACCAGTGTTATGTTTGAATTTACGTGTTTCCAGCAGATTTTATACAAATTAATGCATTTCTGCAGATAGTTGTGATGAGCATTGGAATACACTGCATCCCAGAGTTCCTCTTAATATATTTTTATTTGTAGTAGTTGTTGATTGTAGTGTGAGGGGGAGCGAGGTATTAATGTGCAGCTCAACAACTCTGAATCTGTTTTCGCCAAAGGTACACTACTCAGATATTCAGCTACTGAATGACAAACGCACAGACGGGGGATGTTGATGATGTCATAACCAGTTTCCTGACATTCTTCTACGTTTGGAGGGTTGTTTTTAAGGAAGAGAAGTCACTACTGTAGCAGCTGAGTGTCCCTTTGAGTGTGTTTACTATAGGGTCATGAGAGAGAGGAGATATCTTACAAGATAACACAAATACCGAAAGTGCTGCTTCTTCATCCACTAATCAGTCTGTAATGGGAAATTCTGGACTTGGTGTTTGTGCTCGACTTAAAAATTGGCCTTCATTTAAATTGTTGTTGCCTCTTGTGGAAATGTTTTCATTTTGGGGGTGTTTTTAGTTGTATTCGTTGACACCCGATAGGTAAAGTGTGTCTGATTCCACACATGGGAGCATAAACAAAGGGCAACACATGTCTGTACAGGATCCAGTCATGAGTGGTAAACGATATGTTGTCATCTTTTTGTTTGTGCATCATTTCAAATAGCTGTTGTGATTGTTAATGCATTTTTGTCTACTCCTATCACTGATACACCTCGTGCCCCCCATAATAAGAGGCAATAGCATTTCTTTCTCAAATGTCTTACAAGTTGACTTTAAGTGAGCAGACCGATTATTTAATTTTTTTTGTTCTGAATTTAACAAATGTCACATTAAAATGTTTTTTTTTTTAAAGCATGACAATAACCCTCAAATTCCAAGCAATGTAATAGTCAATTTAAAAAAGCTCCAGTGTTCACAATTTTAGTTTCCATTAAAATGTCAAATTTTCATGAAGTGTTTTGTGTGTGTGTTGTTTCTGTGTGGGATTCCTGTCATCACATGTTGATGGGGGAAATGTGCCCAATGCTTGGCTGCACTGGAACCTGTTCTTATATTGCATATTGACAGGACATTAGTTTGTCTGGTAGATCATCTTGATCACACGTGTACTAAAGCTTTTCACATTTAACTATGTAACCCAGAGCTGATGTGTTGTAAAATGGAGCTGTATTGTTGTGCTAGCATAGCACCTGGCCTCAGGTATGCTGTGTTAATTTAACTGAGGTATATACAACAAATAAGTACAAAGTTAAAATAACATTCTGTAGATATTGTCCTTAAGACCATTGGCAGTTGAGGTGAATAACAAGGATTATCGTGCTACACCCGTCAGGAGATGAGATATTGTCTTGTGGGGGTGTTCTAGGTTCCTGGAAACAGATGGAACTAAGAAGCACTATGGGAAGAAGGCGAGCCAACAGAGGCAGAATGATGCTCTGGGAAACTTTGGGTCTTGGTATTCATGTGGATGTTACTTTTCCACATATTGTACCACCCACCCAAACAGTGTTGCAGGTCAAGTCCACCCCTTGATGGCAAAAGTATATCCCAGCTGACAGCAGGCGAAAGGCAGGGCACACCCCGGACAGGTCGCCAGTCTATCACAGGACTCAACAACTGTAAGTACAGTTTTGAGGTACTTGAGTATTTACATTTCATGCTACTTTATTCTTCTACCACATTTTATAGGAAATTACTATAGGCTCCTTTTTACTCCACTACATTTTATAAGAACTTTAGTTATTTAATAATTAAGATTGTACTATAGGATTTCTATGAACAAAGGCCTTTTAAATTATGATCCACTTGCTCCCTGCAAAAAACTTCTTACCTTTATCAGTCTCTAGCTGATATAGGGTAGGAAGATCAATTATTTTCTCAAAATATAAAGAAACCTTACAATCCAGTAAGAGTATTTCAGTCTGTTTTCAATGGAATTTGGATTTTATAAGATTGAATCTTTTGAGCCCAGCGCTATATAAAGTAGTTAAATTTAGTTCCACATCTGCCAAATAGACCATTAAAATGTAACTTGGACACTAAATACATCAGTAATAATTACGACAGATAATGCAAGACTGTTACTTTGTACTTTTCTTTTACCATTGCACTATCATCACGTTTACTTAAGTAAACGATCTGTATAGTTTTTGCACTTCATTTTGTTTTAAGTCTGTATATTCCTACTAGATTTCCTATTATATTAGTGGAGTTAATTTGACACACAGGGATCTTGTAGCTTTGGGAGTCTCCTGGAGTTCTGGTCAGAAATTCAGCATTAGTATTTATGATTTTTTTATGATGAATATATTATAAATTATTAAAATCTAAAATAAGAGACAGACAGTACAAGATCATTTGAGTGTCATGGAGTAAAATCTTTCATTTGTTTGAGCAGTACTGGGATTTTATTGCATGATAATGTAGAGTAAACAGCCTACAGCAAAATCTCAGTGATAGTTTGATTTAGCAATCAAAAGCACGTCTGGATTTTATTGCATGATAATGTAGAGTAAACAGCCTACAGCAAAATCTCAGTGATAGTTTGATTTAGCAATCAAAAGCACGTCTGTGGACTGTATGTGGGGAAAAAAAAAACAATCATCTTATTCACAGGTTAGATGTGTCTAATCGGTTTCTATTTTTGCAAATTCTTGGCACTCTTCTTTGTTTTTGACAGCATTCACAGCTCCTCTCGGTTTAGCAAGCTCCACAACAGTGGAAGCCATGTGGTCATAATGAGCTCAGCATGATCAGAAGGCCCTGGGGGGAGCTGCTGTGTCATCAAGCAGAGGCTGATTGTTGTTCAAAGACGCCCCCTTGTGGAGGAAGGATTTGCACACATTGAGTCACTACAGTACAAAACTAAAGATGCTGGTTTCATGAGCAGATGCTCAACTTAGATTTTTTTGAAAAGTTACAATTTTTATAGCTTAAAACATGTTTTAATTAGATCTTTCAGTGTAGGAAAAAGTAGTACAACTCATTTTAACTTGGCTTCAATTTGTAATGTGTAGAGATCTAGTTTCATTCATTTTAACACTAGTTTTTTCAGATGTTAGCAGCTGTACGTGTAAAACAGCTGATACCGACACACAGCAGAAGTCATGATGTTCACTGGCAACTCATGATGATGTATTAAAACCAATTCAGCCTGCACAAAATGTGTAGATATGTTTTAAAATATAAATCTTGCCTGTTTGAGCACTGCAGTGACTGCAGGAGCTGTTGATGCCACAGGTGGCGCGTTTTGACCGCAAACACACACATACACATGTTTTCACTCTGTCCATGGAGCTGAACTGGTGTTTACTGCCACCCTGTCAGTTTCACCTTGATTATTGTACACTTCATGGAGGCCACATGGGGCTTGACAGTTAGTGAGTGCACTGGTGCTCAGAGAGTCTGTCCCAGTCACTGGAAGGCCACTAAAAGGTTTGATCTTTGTATCAACAATTCATCTCTGCTGAGGTGTTTATGGATCAGAAGCTGAACTCCCTCTCACTGCTGCAAAAAGGATGAGCGCTGGTTAACCCTTTTGGCAGCACTAAAAAATAAATACATTAAAAAAAAAATGAATGTGACAAGCAAACATTATCCTTACAAGGGGAGAAAATGTGCTCCACAAATAAAATGTACTAAATCTCCCTTAATGATCTTAAAATGCATATTCCACCAGTTTACTGAGCTGCATATAGTAAATGTGTTTGCTGTCATTACTGCAAGACATCGATCAGGATTTCATTATTTTGCGAGATCAGGCATTGTAAAAAACATAACCACGATATATGTGCTACCAGAAGTCAAATACGTACGGCTGGAGAACACACTTTTTAATAAAAACATACCTGGTCAGGCCAGGGCTACACAAATACCAAATGTTATTTTGATATAAATGTTTTAAACCATATGTCACTTCCTTATTCCATTAATCAGTTTATCTTTGATAGATTTATTTCAATTTCAGAAATGACTAACTTTGCTTGAATGTGACATCTGATGATCGTTAAACATGTCTCAATTCAGGAAGAATGCTGTATGAGTGAGATATATTAGGCAGAAGGAGAACAGTCAGTTCTTGAAGTTGAAATATAGGCATGGATATGGACCTGAGTGACAAGGGCCACATTATGATGTCTAGACGACTGGGTCAGAGCACCTCTCAGACGGCAGGTCTGGTGGGGTGTTCCCGGTCTGCAGCGGTCAGTACAAAAAGTGCTCTGAGGAAGAACATCTGGTGAACCGGCAACAGGGTCACGGGAGTCCAGCGTTTGTAGAGATAGTCATTCATCCAGGTCATATATCTGAAGTGCTAAAAGTAGTCAACTGACTGAAGTTAGCATTACCTACTTTATATACACTTCAGTAGTTTAGTCCAGTAATTTCCAACCTATGTTGTCACTGGGTCACACCACATATCTGACAGGTCATACAGTATGACTAATGTAGTAGGAATGAAGAAAAAAACAAAAGTCTTCTTCATGAGTTTGTATTCTTTGCATTTTTGTGAAATTTTTTGAGCCTCAAACTGTTATTTAAATTAAATAATTTAGAGGGAAATGATTAACAAACAACACAAAACAATACAGCTGATAAGTCACGGACAGCGTACTTACTAGTCCTATAGACGATGCTTCTTCATAAGTGGTTGTTGATTTCATCGTTAAATGTGCTTTATTATTTTATATGCGTATGTTTTTTATGTCCAAACTTCATCTGCAAAGTATCCATTATCTACAGATGTCAAAAGTATCTTATAAACAAGTACCTCAAAATGGTACTTATTTACAGTACTTGTAAATGTACTTGTTTGTTGCTTTTCACCACTGGAGGTCATGATACTATTAAGAGAAAACCTGAAACAACTTGATTTTTCAAAAGCTGAGGCCTGAAAAAGCAGAAGATCTTTTCTATTTCAAATCAATCAAGGGACAAAAAAAAGTACAAGACATGGTTAAAAAAATCTGTATTATATCAACACAACAGGCAACAGTAATAATCAAAAGTTTACATCATAAAGTCAATTCTGTTTAATTATGGCACACAATGAATGATTTCATAGAGAAACTACATTTACATTCTGCTCAAATTGGGCATCTTAAAATTGGACTGCACTATGGCACAGAATGTGAAATGTGACACTTGAATGGCCAGTTTCTCTTCAGTTGTGTGTAATTGCCAGCCATTATCAGACCTCATATTTGTGCCACATCGTTCAATAATCCGCTCTCTTATTCCTCTGTTACTTTTGGTTCAGTCTCACAAGTCACAACTAAAGAAATATAGCATATGACATTTCTCAGTTGTACAGGTCAAGAACAGTTTTATAGATCACTTTTCTATTGAAAGTCCTCACTCATTTTGATGTGTCCTTACATGCTGTTCATTCTCGACAGGGACAGACCCCAGCAGCTCTGTATCATCTCAGAGCATCTCCTCTTTTATGGGACGAATATATCAGCTCTGACCAGACAGTTGCTGACATTTAGTGATCTGTGATGATCAGCATAAACCTTAAATCATCAAACGTAAGTCTAAGTTGCTGGAGTTTACAACTGATCATGAAGTATATTATGATCCAGTGTACATCATGGCTCAAAGAACTGTAAGACCAGTGTTCACAGGTCATATTTCAATCTTAATTGCTCACTCTATATAAATATATATTTCAGAAACACATTTTTTCAATAATTTTTAGTTTGGAGAGCAGCATTACTCAAATGATTTAAATCAAGCCACCAACCTACTGGAAAACCCTCATACTTTTTATTATTGCATGGGAGACGCTACATAGACACATACAGAATTTTATTTTAGGATTTTAAACAATTTTCCATTGGTGAGGCTGTTATGAACCAATATGTCCCTCTGGCTGACCTCTGCACTGATTTCACCTGCAGTATAAGTAGTGTCATGATCTCTCTGGAAAGCAAATTAGCTGCCTGGAGGCTGGTGATTTCTTGACTTTATTTATAATTCTCTTCTAGATACTGACATTAACTAGGGGCATGGCTCCATGAAGGCAATACAACTGAAACACAAATCTACAACAAGTGGATGGGCCGATATAAAATTTGGCACAAATATCCATGGTCCCCAGGGGGTGAACCTAATAATGCTGGTTATTAGGTCTGGCTTTTTCCTCAAGCTTCACATTTGTGTTTTTCTCTGTGAAATGGCTCAACAAGTCAGAGGTCCAACTAGAATAACTTTTGTGATCCCTTACAAGACTATGCTACTGAGTTAGCGTTGCACCTCTAAAAAAAAAATATCAAAATTTAAGTGGCACCACCAGAGATATTGTCTATATTATTCCATACATTTTTCTTCCTTGTCTAAATCTGGCACCCACATTAACCACAACTTGGCCACTGAAACCACAGTTGAAAAGCTGTAGCAACTGCTGTTATGCTTGTAGCAGCTAATGGTAGCCTTGAGTTGCTTTCCTCAAGCAGAGATGAGTGAGCCACACCCTCACTTCTGTCAAACGTCTCACCCCAGATTATTTTTTTTATGTTATTTTCAAATTTGTAGTCTACAAACTCAAGTGATGATGAATCGGGTGGCATAACTTGAGGCCATATCAGCTCCGTGCAGTTCCCTGAGGACCCACAAAAGGGTTTTTATGCAACATTTTTCCACATACTGTATGTAGTAGCAGTCCCCAAGACCTGAAAATAGATTTCCCCCCATCCCCTCTTCATGTAGTGTCATCAGGTTAAAAACAAATCTGTGTGGGCTCAATACAGGATCAAAAAGATTAACTTGTAAAAACATTTAGAATGTGTGAATAAAGTCCGTAAACAAATTGTTACAAAAAATAATTCAGGATGTTTGTGAACATCTGTGTACAGATAGAAAGTAGCAAATTACATGTAAGGATACAACTCAAGATACAAGTACCAATCCTAGGCGTTCTTAGACCTGAGGTAAAGAAGCATCGCTCTGTAACACCGCTGAATAATCAGATGATTGTTTCTGCAGTTACAACACCCCAACAGAGTGAGACATCTTTTCTTTTGTAAAACCAGCTGATCTCATTATTTTAAACAACGTAACATTAGGTGGCGATATAACGTATTCCACGAGATGTTGTATACGCAAACAAGACTTGTAGTCTGTCCATGGATTACATAAGAAGACCTTTTTCATGCCAAGTCACAAGTGTCTCTCGGTTGTACTCTCTCATTAAGCCAAAACCCAAAGTATCAATATATAGATCTGTTACAGGTAAAAGTCCTGCATTCAAAATAGTACAAAAGTATTTGCATCAAAATATACTTAAAGACTCAAAAGTAAAAGTAGTCATTATGAAGAATGGCACATTTCATGTTAATGTAAATCATATTATTTGACTATAATTATCTGCATTGTTTTGTCCGTCCCTTTACTGTTGCAGCTGGTAAAAGTAGAGCTGGTAATTTTAACTACCTTATAATTTGAACTGCTTGGGAATTTCCCACCAGAGGTCTTATAATTAGGCCTATAACATATGTTCTGTTATTCATTGACTGTGACAACTAGAAACTAAAGTTATCAAATAAATGTAGTACAGTAAAATGGTATGGTAAGATATGAAAGTACAGATAGCTCAAAATTGTACTTACTGTGAGTAAGCTTGAGTGAATGTGGATATTTTCTACTACTTTTTTCCCACCAAGTTTCAGTGCCATTATAACATAGGCTATATGAAGGAAAAGTAAAGATGTGAGGATAGGCTCAGATGTTCTAAAAATATTAAAGAAAAATGAGTAAGACCCAAATTTAACCTCAACAGGAATAATATACAGAGAAGTCAGAATAAAGAATAGCCCTTCAGTAAATCTGTATTTAGTAAAAGGTGTTGATTTAGCCATTTCCCCCCTGGATTCCTCATGCTTTATATGAAATGTATTAGTTTGTCTTTCTGTAACACATAGAAATTGTGAATTGTTATAACAATATAGGACTAACTCTTCTTCACTGTCCACAGAATAGTGAGGACATCTGAGAGCATCAGGCAGTGGATGAGAGTATGGGATTTCATGCACCTTATAGACAGCCTTGGGTGTGTTGTGAGAAGGGCTGACAGTGTTCTGGGCCCCCCCCCATCACTCCTACACATCAACACCAACCACTGGTTGATGAGGTGAGAAATGCATTTTAAGTGTGGTGGTTCAAGTGAGAGAGAGCACTATTATTCTTCTACATCTGACAAGTTCAGGTCAAACTGTCACTTCTCAAATCATTTCTTTTTTGCTAAACTATTTTCAAAACTTTGATCTAAATTGTAATGAAAATTCTCATATTTTAAGTAAACTAACATGAAATGCAATATACACTGCCTGGCCACTTTAACTACACCTGCACAATTGTATGAACTTGAACACAACACTTCTGCTTTACCATGTTTATGAAGCTCAAAATGTTTTAGCTTTCAGTGAAATTGTACAGGTGTACCTAATAAAGTCGCTGGTCAGTGTAATTGTGTAAGACATTTCATTCCTTATTCAAATCTGACCCTTTTTTCCTCCTCACTAACAAACCTAGTTTGTCATATGGCATTTCTGCGAGCAGCTGGAAGGCTGGCTTCACTCGGCATTTGTATCCACCACATGTAAGAAGAAAAGGGGCCAGAATGAACTGTAGTGTGTATAACACTTGTATTTATTGTATGATAATGGTTAGTTATTGTGCCTTAAACCGAAGGTTGACCAAACCTGTACTGCTTTATAAAAAACCTCCAGTGTTGCTTCTGTAGTGTTTATGGCCAACATCGTAACTCCATAATGATTAACCATTATTGCTCTCAAGTGAAAATGAAAAGAAGTCAACACTAACAGTACAGCTGGCAAATATTTAGTTTAAATTCACTGTGGACTTGTTGGGTAACAAGGTAAAAACCACTCTGTGTGTGCCTCTGTTTTCACTGTACAGATACAGGTTGTTATGTTCAGTGAATTAACAGAGTTTCCAGAGAGGTTTGTGCATCCCTGAATTGTCATCTAAATTTTAATTAAAGTATCTTAAGAGCAGGAAAGCTTGCAGAAGATGACTTGTAAGCAACTCTGAATAGCCTATACCGATTTAATTCTAAATTTGTCATAGGTGTGTTCCTGCAAAGGGCCAATAACAACACGGCATCCCCAGCTTTGGAGTCATTCTTGAAGCTGCAGAGAAGCCCGGCCTTCCATCCAGGTACATTCTTGTTTTGCTTTTGATATAAAAAAATAATACTGAAATAAGTAAAACATTTAATTTGATTAAGCAATTTTAGTGCATTAAAGACTACACCAGTGTTGTTGACTCAAATCTATCAGTAGCATTGAGTTGTACAATTCACTAAAACATCTAATTCGGCTTCAAGATCAAAGATGTCTTATTGTCAATTCACTACATGTGCAGGACATACAGAAAAACTAAAATACTGTTTCTCACCTAATGGTGAATGCCCCTACCATTTAAGAAATAAAAGTAGAATAAATAGTATTGAGTTATGTTCGTGGGTTTGCAATTATAGGAGGGCCGTTTGAAAACCCAACTTGAACTTGCAAGATAGCTGTATAATACCAAAACACTATATTATATTGAGTTCTGTTTTGTTTACCAAAACACAGCCAGGCCACTTTGTCTTTTTCAGGATAGAGGGGCCTGTGAACTATTTTAGAATATGTCAAACATCTACTGCGATGTCCTCCACAGTCTTGAGGCAGACAGGCTGCTAGATCCAATAGACTGCACTCACTTCTTTTCTGCACAGTATATTTTTTGCCCCAAATTCAAGATCTGGAGACTTTCACTGAGAGATGAAACAAGCCTTCATATTACACCTCAAACCATCAGTGGGACCCTGGGAAGACTCAGTCCTGTCAACCCTCCTGAGGAACACCGATGTAAGAAAGAAAATCATGCAGCTCCTTGTTTATATACCAAGCTAGGTCACCTCGTCCACAGGCTTTGTTACAGTGCATGTGCCAGGACACTTCAGCTCACAAGCTGCATGACTGGAGGTCTTCACAACTGTGGAAGTGTCCTGGCACATGCACTGTAACAAAGCCTTTGGATGGTGGAAGGCAGTGGCAAGCCGTGTATTTGGTACCTGGGCCTTCAGTGGAGACTTACC
>NW_018127919.1:3012835-3019261 GCF_001952655.1 Monopterus albus
TTTAAATACATCATACACACCAGAGATGCTATTTATTTATTGACAAAATCCATCCTCCTTTCTTTGCTCAGGAGGACTTCAATGACTGTCAGAGGTGATCTCTGCGTTTCACTTCCATCAGTAAGTCCTTTTCTATAGCCATGGAGGCCAAGGCTGCGAGTTGAGTGAAAATTGATTTTTAAGTATGTCCGAGACAAAGTCAATTTCTCAGCCATTGTGGGCGTAAAAAAATTCTAACTCAAATGTATTAATGTGTGCAGATCACTACAGACTTGTTTTGCTAGTCAAACTTGGCTGCAACAGTTTTGCTCTGACCAACCAATCAGAGGACAGAAAAATGCTGACATCATTGTGGGTCAGCTAGCTGGCCCTGTGAGGCGAATTTGAAATCTGATTGGTTAAAGAAACAGTCCCATTGCTAACATAGTTTAAGTTACATGGGCCAGCACTTCTGATTCTGAAGGCCCTGGGCAGATTAGATTGACATGGCAACACATAGAGGCTGAAATCTGATTGGACCAAAAAATCTAACATCCACATACACGTATTGGAAGAAGTGCAGGCAAGAGAAACGCTACGAAATGAAGAGAATAGACTGTTAGGAATAAATTAATACAATTTCATGGAACAAATATTAGAATAAGCTGTAAATGTAGGTCAGTGCTTCCAATAGTGTTTAGGCCAGCAGAGAAGGCCTCGCTGGCCCTGACGGCTCAGCACTGGTGGAAGGTACACTACCCTAAAAACTGACTCTGCTGGTATAGGGATTTTCCATCTTTCCCCAATGTCTGGCAGGTGGCTGGTTTGGAGTGACTGCAAAAGAATGAAGGTTTACTTTTTTTTTAGACCTCATTTGATTTCATTAATAAACAGTCAAACAACAAACTTGCCTGTCTCAATTGATTCTGTCAAGAATCCAACTAACATTCTGGAGGCTTACCGTCTGTATGGATGATTGGTGTCATTCCACAGCCAGATCATCTGTTTGAGGACTGCCTAAAGGTGGAATGGCAAAAGACAGAATTTAACGCATGACATCCTTGTTAATTTCACCCCATCATGTTATAGTTTTACAGGCTTGCTTCATAAAGTCTTTTAGCCTCTCTTTAGAGGGGCACAGTATTTGTACCTGGGCAATTATTCATGAAAAATTCCAGGAAAAGGCAAGACTTGATTTTGTCCCTCTGGTGGTCAGACAGGTTCATTACCATCAAACAGAACATTGGTTAATTGCCATTTACTGTTTGCCCTCATATTCAAACATTATACAAATGTTTAGCAATAATTTAATCTGCAGTTGTAAAGCACCCCTGTCATGAAAGTTCATAGATTTAAGCAATACTAAACTGGAGGAACTTTTAAAAAAACTATCCACAACAATAAGCACTTGTTTAACAGAACATATTTAATGTTCTGAATAACATAGTATTAGTCACCATCTGAATGGTTGTCAAGATCAGCTATATTACTGATCTACAGTGTGAGCCCATGAAGTTTTGGGATCTCTTCTTCTCTGGTTTGTGTAGCTCTGAGTTCTGGATGTGACGTCTTCCTTAGGTCCTGTTAAAACAAGGTGGTTGCCACAAAGAGGACAGGTAGGACTGGGGATAAATAGGAACTTAATACTGGGTGTGTATATACACCGATCAGGCATAACATTATGACCACCTGTACATCTGTATGCACTTCAATGCAACACTTTTGCCTTAGCATTTGTTGAAGAAGCTCAAAATGTTAAAGTTTTGGTGAGATTGTCAAATGTATAAATTCAATTATATGAGGTCATAGTTAAAGGTGGTGCTGTACTGGACCACAAATGAAATTAATCAAATTGAGAAAAAAAAAAAAAACATACCAGTAATAACCCTATTGAGTCAATCACTGCACTATCAGCAATGTCAATAAAAATTCTGTGTGGGTGTAGGAGTGAAGGCAAGTCTATAGGGTCATCAGGCGGGCCCCCTCTCACCAACTGGTTTTGTTGAGTTGGGCCCACAACACCGAGAAGGCTCAACACTGTGTTCCAATGTCCCAACCACACCCAACATGACCCTCCACCAATATCTGCTCAATAGTCTGACAAACCCCTCAAATAACAACCAATAACTTACAGCTGACTGTTAGCAACATGATGTTTCACCATCAAACATGACAACAGCCAAATTACTACTTTTTGCAACCAACTGTATCTACCCTGATAATCACTAACAAACCAGACAAAACATTTAATCTCATGTTAGCTTAGTAATGCTAGTAGGCCTCACGGATCAAACATTTGTGAACAAGCCCATGCTCCTGTGCCACTTTGCCAAAATTCAAAAGTCGAGCTACACACATAGTGTTAGAACTTACAATTCAGTCTGCTCTACTAGTTTTACACTTACCTATATTTGCCCCCATTTCTTCTCCTCCAGAGCCTTTCATTTGAAAAAGCTGCAACCTGTCCTTGGTTTTAAACTGCTTGCCTTAGGCTCTGTCCTTTTATACCCAACTCACCTAGCAGCAGAAAAAATAGACCTACCAATAAATCCTCCAGCCAGCCTTTACTGGGCAGCTCTTAGCTTTCCAGCCACACCTCTCTGCCTCTGTGTATTTGAGTTTTTCCTTCTCATAAGCCATTTCGACAACATCCTCCAGGGCAATTGTAAGCACCACAAAATACACAGTGTCTTATGTTTCTGATCACAACATATGATCTGGTCTTCAATTAGTGCTGTCTATCTTCTGGGTAACTATGAGTCGATTTCCTAAATCTGCCAATCTTTAGCAGCCTGTACCTGCCCTGCATCGTGCCTGATGCCCTTTTCACCCCTATAAAGAAAATCCCCTTGTTTCTTTTTCTCCTCCACTGAGTTGACCTCCAAGTGCCTATTCCTACTCAGAATCTCACAAAATACACTCACCGGCCACTTTATTAGGTACACCTGTACAATTGTATGCACTTCATTGCAATGCTTCTGTCTTAACATTTGTGTTTATGAAGCTCAAAATGTTTCATCTTTGGTGAAATTGTCATAAATGTATAAATTCAATTATACATTTATTGCAGTCATAGTTCAAGGTGTTGTTGTACTGGACCACATTATATTTAGAGGTGTCGATATTTTCATCTTTCCAAGCTACATACATGGGAGGGTTAGAATATTAGGAACACCCCTGAATAGTCCAGTAAAACACCATCTTTAAGTGACTTCAATAATAAACAAATGAATTTGTACATTTGTGATAACTAACCCAAAAGCAAAACTTTAAACATACGTTAAGGCAGAAGTGATGCACTGAACTGCATACAACTGTACAGGTGTACCAATAAAGTGGCAGGTGAGTGTATACTAAACCGATTTTTTTTTTTTTTTTTTACAATGAAAGTGTAAATTGCCTTCATTTGAAGAGCACATCTGACGGGGTGTTTAACATTTTCTACACAATATCTGACCGTCAGTGAATTAACCTCACATATGTGTGTGGACCCCCTCAGTCACTAATCTCTCTTCAAATAAACATTACAAGACTCCATTACCTGCAGCTCTATACCGTCATATATCTCCATTAATTATCTACATGGTCAATAAAACAGCTTTCTTTAAAGCGAAGTTACTTACTGATAGTGTTTTTGATAATTAAATCCTGACATTACTTCCACTGTCAAAACCTGACGATGTTGTGAATCCGAGTCGAAGTTGAACAAAACCTTAATTGATGATGGCGACTAGCAAGGGACACTTTGTCTTGACGTCAATCTAAATGCAGGCTGCAAAGTTTGCAAATGTTCCGCTACCAAGTTAGGCTGATTTTGTAGTTTAATTACGGCTTGATAAATATAAACAGATAAGAAAAGGAACTACAACATGGAACCAACCTACCACTTTGCTGCCAAAATACACAAGCACAACTTAAAAGTTCATGTGACATTAGACAAGTATTAGCAAATTAACATTACAAACAATCAATTTAACCTAAGCATGATCAATTTTAAGACCTAGTAAGATAAAATTTAAAACTTAAGCCCTAAAATTAAGGTTATTGGATTTTAGGAAGCGCAAAATCCCTGAAACTCTAGGCTAACTGATTCTTAACCACACATGGAACCAATTAGCGGCCACACCCATAGCATACCTTCAGCTAGAAAGGCTTCTTGTTAGGAGAGTTTAGCTAACGTTCTACATTAACATCCAATCCTTCTGAATTCTTATTTATTTGTTTGTTCGACTGCTTTACCTCAGAATAACAGATAAACACCTGCGTGCTGCATACATAGAAAACACTGCACCAAAAAGTTTACTATGATTTTCCCCTGCCACTCACCTGTGTTGCAAAGAGCCCGCGCCATCATTTGTTGCCATCTTCTTCTGCTGCTTCCACTTCTTCTTCTACTTCGTATTATTGTGGCTGGTAAACAACAAAATGGTGCATTACCGCCACCAACTGGATAGGAATGTGCATCTGAAATACCCGCAGTCATTCTACGATATTATATAGTCCACTATATCTGCAGCGGAGACAAGCCATGTGACACCCAACTGTCCTCTGATTGGACAGTTTGACTTTGCGCTTGGATTATCAGAGTTGTGCGTGCTGCTTTCTATATGTACACAGATGGGCACAAAACGTACTTCTTTTCAGTGTCTTTATGTAACAATTTGTTTGCAGTTTTTATTCACACATTCAAAACGTTTTACAAGTACAAATGCTTTCTACACATTTAAAATGTTTATACAATTAAAAGGCCTTTCTACACATATTCAAAACCTTTTTTACAAGCTCAAAATCCTTGACCTTCTATACTGAACCCAGAGTTTTAGGACCAGATATGTGCAAAAATAATTGGCCTCCAATGTACTTTGTGTATAGTGATAATTAGCATTTCTAGCATGGAAACATGCTCAACTAAGATAGTGAACATTATTATATTTGCTAAAATTGAGTATGTTCACATGCTGATGTTAGGACAGTAGTTAAGTACAGCTTCACAGAACTGCTAGTTCTTTTGACTCCATGCAATTATGGATATATTCATATAAATAATACTATTTTTAAGCTGATTCATTTTACAAAGCAAAAAAGAAGAAGCAGTTGACTTTCCAAACTTTATTATAGGAAGAATAGACTGTGTTAGTATGTAAAGAAGACATTCCCACAAACTCTTCCCTAAATCTAAACACTGTAACATAATATACAAAAGATATACATGATATATATGATGGGGCTCTACATCTCTGACGAGCAGTCACCAGCCACATCAACCTGACCAGTGTTTGATTGTTGTGTCTTGTTGCTTTTCTTCTTTTGTCTCTCCTCTATCCACTCACCCCAACCGGTCGAGGCAGAAGGCCGCCCACCAAGAGCCGGGGTCTGTCGGAGGTTTCTTCCGTTAAAGGGAGTTTTTCCTCCCCACTGTCGCCAAGTGCTTGCTCAAGGGGGATTTGTTGGGTTTTCCCTATGTAATAATATTGATAACAGTAAGGTCTAGACCTTACTTTGTAAAGTGTCCTGAGATGACCTTTGTTGTGATTTGGCGCTATACAAATAAAATTTGATATACAATATAACGTGTAAAGGAAAAGGGCACCCTAAGACTCTTATTGTCAGGTGCAAAGCAGTGTTCAGGAGGCTTGTTACTGTACATGTATGCCTTTATTAGGACTCATTGAAATCCTTTGATTATGCAAAAGTTTTGCAAAGTCTGTCCATATTCTAAGGCTCACTTAGACCTACAGCATAGCCCTGGTTCTAGCCTGGTCATTGGCTAACTTGGTAATGTATATAATCTCACAAGGGTGAGCATTCCTGATTATTTCCTGTTTAATCCCTCTTCTCTGTGTCCACTCTTCTTGACACATACACTGGCAGACACTGTGACGCAGGTGTCACCCTAGCTCTGCACCAAAGAGATCCAGATTTAGATGATTGAAATCCGACATGACAAAGTCCAGTTCCAACGGTGCCACTGCATCTAAAAATATATATAAAGCATCAAGTATACAAATAAATGCATTTGACACAATCAATCATGAGTTATTAATGGATAAGTTAGAAAAATATGGGATCAGAGGAATGGTTCTGAAATGGATTAGAAGTTATTTGACACAGAGGCGTCAATTTGTGAAGTTGGGTGAATACCAATCGAGTGAGCTGGATATTGTATGTGGAGTGCCTCAGGGTTCTGTTTTGGGACCTAAACTATTTATATTATACATCAATGATATATGTAAGGTTTCTGATTTAGTGAAAGTGGTTTTATTTGCTGATGACACTACCATATGGGCATCGGGTGAAAACCTACAGCAACTTTCTGGAACTTGAGAAGATAAAGAAATGGTGTGACAGTAATATACTATCTCTGAATTTGGATAAAACTAAATTTATGGTATTTAGGAATCGTAGACTAGATAATGAACTTCAATTGAAAATTGGGGGAACTAATAT
>NW_018127919.1:3019728-3026014 GCF_001952655.1 Monopterus albus
ACACTTTGTAATAATTCTTTAGTATATTACTTGTGTGGTGTAGAAGAGAATTATTTATGTAGAGATACTGCTTGCAAACCAATGATGGTAAGATGATGTCATGGGGTAGGACTGGATAAGTCTGACTTCTTCCTACTCCATTCAAGCATGTACTAGGTATAAGCAAATTGATATTGGATTAGCATTTGTTGGATATGTGTAAAATTATGTGTGGTGTCATATCAACTATCTTTACATGCTTGAAAGAATAAATCAAATCAAATCAAATCAAAAATCAAATCAAATGATTAGACAGTATGCCCAGTGGTGTATCCACATGATCTGAACAGAAGGACATTGGTGTTGCCTCAGGGCTGTGACAAGTGCGGCTGGCCTCCTGCTGATTTCTTTTTGGTCATCAGTAATATTCTGTCAGCAAACTGCTGCATATTGTTTGCTTCTAGGTGGAATTAAGCTTTGTGTGCTGGTGGGCTGCTGTGGAGGGGAGGTGGGGGGTGGGGCATTTTGTGTGATATGGGCTATTGACTGCTTTTCCATAGCTCAACAATAATAATGAGATTCACCCCCCTAAAATATCAGTGCTGCCATTCAGCACACTGATTGTGTTTATGAAATTGTGCATACATCTCTCAATGCAGGAGCAGGAGATGGGAAAGCTATTTTCAAAACATTAGCAAATTGTTTTCTGTTATTGTGCAGAGATTGATAAGAGTATGTGTTGCCTAAACACACACACACAGAAAAAAAAAACATAAAAAAGCAAAAGCATGCTGTTAAGGCTTGGTGTTTCTACTCCTACCATCCACAAAATAGAAAAAATCTACTTAAAAACTATAAACTCTATCACCTTTCCTTCATTTTGCTCTAACTGTGCTGTAACTACAGTCAATTCAATTGTTTCTTTGTGCAAGTTTAGCTGTATTTCTAATATAAAATATATTTTGGAGATTTTTGCAATGCAATTTATGATGTAGTTTATGTGATTGCTAATTCACAAGTATACATTATGCATTTGATATTTTATTGCATTAGAATGCTGCTTATGAGGTTTTTCTGGTGAGATAGAAAAATGACCTTGAGCTTGACCTTGCCGTTGAAATCTTTGGTGTATCTCTCAAGCAAGTAATTTGAGAAATCACTTGAGGTTTCACACAAATTACATTTTAGCAGATAACTGTTTATCAGTCTAAACCACTGGAAGTGCTTTCATTCCTTCTTATGCTTCTCCGGCGCTGTTTAATGTTTACACTGACTTTAGTGACAGCTGATTTTCTAAGCTTTAAAAAAAAAGCATGAAAATTCTTGTATCATAGAGGAAATACATTATAAATGCTTTTTGTTTTATCATACTAAATCATAACCACATTCTTTGCTGATGGAGGCTCTTGATATCGTATGTGGTGCACTGACTATCCTGGCCTCTGAGGGCATTTCTCTAACTTTTTAAATTTACAGCAAATCTCACAAATATGGCATAAAAACTACTGACCTCATCTTTTCAAAGAATATCACAGTAGTCAGTATGGTGTCTTTTTAATTAGTGTTTATGCAGCTATAGTAATTAATGCAGTGTAGTTCTGGGATGTGTCAGCACAGAGACCTGGAAAGTATACTGAAATCTCACAGGGCATGGAGGTGTATTTTTCCAAAGTCGAGATTACAGGCTGGAAAGTGAGCTTTAAAAGACAGAAATTTGCAGCACTCTGCCAAGTAATCATTAATCTATTGACAATGATCCCATCAACCCCAGTACCCACCCCCTCCTTCTGGCATTTACTTTGTATTTTTGTTCTGTCCTCCAGCAATAATTGACACTCTTACCTGCATCTACAGTTTGTTGCTCACTAGTTTTCTCTGAGGCAGCTATTGATTCTGGAGCATCAGATCCATGAAGACAGTGATGATGAACAATGAACAGACAGCTGCATCCTCTGTGATCTGGGCCAAAACTAATGGCCTTTGTAAGCATGCAATGCTTCATCTGGTGGATAATATGAGAGAAAAGACAGACACAATGTGTGAATTTTCTGAGTCGCTTAGTTCATGGCCTTGTCTGCTTTTCATGCTGTTGGCTACATACCCTTCACAAATGACTGGGACTGTAATGACTTAGATTTAAAGAAAGAGTTGTTCTGTGTGAGAAATGGAGTCATCTGTCTGCATTTAACCATAAAACATACAGTGCTGGAGATAATGAGTCGGCATTGTTTCCATTCAGTTTCCACTGTAAGCATTATGTAAAACTTGTGTGTGACAACATATAAAATAAATTTAGTAAATTCCATTACAAAATACAAGTAATGTACAATGTGTAGAGACTGATTTATTAATGTAACCTACAGCTAATTAATTCAAACTACAGTGTATCAAAAAGCTAAAGAGAGAACAAAATGAAGTTTAATTTCATGTTTTTAAGATGTTTATATTATACTTAGTATCTATCAGATTATGTTTCTGATTTTCTCCAGCCAATTTCAGGATAATCTCAGAGTGAGTGAGCCTCCTTTTACATAATGAAAGGTTTATATGAGCTGAAGAACAATTTTCAAGAAGTAAAATGAAGATTAGGACACAATGAAACTCATTCTTCACAGATACTCTATAGTCTCAGACAACATGCTCCTGTTTGTGTCTTGTCTCCATCCTCTCAAAAAATAGTCCAAGAGCCAGTTTCACACGTGAAACCGTCTGCGTTCTTGGCTGTAGACTATTTGCCATTCCTAGAAGGTCATTTGGTTAATACACATTTGAGTTTTCATGGACTCTTAACTAGTTTTTAATCAGCAATTATTACTGAATTGGAAGGCTGTGCAGACGCATGACTCTGTGGTGGCGGAGAGTGCCCATCAATGTCACGTCAATTTCCATGCCAAAGGCTACATTAGGCTTGGAGTCTGGGAGGAAACGGCCACCTGAGAGCCTCATCTCCCCATCCACAGCAGTCTTCCCATCAACTGTTGACTCTATTACACAGCTCTGTCAAAAAAATTTTCCGCTTCAAAAGAGGAGCAACCATTACATGGCTGTGCAGGGAGATAATTTAGTGATGCACATAAAATTAAGTGCATATCCATTGAACATTGCTCATTATTGCACTTGAATTCTTACAATACTGAGCTTGTGTGAGGATCCTGGATGCTTCGCAACTTTTTACTCCATTCCCATTTTCATGGTATAAACACAGCTTGATTATTTCAACTGATGTTCAATATAAATAGCTGTCATTTTCATCTATATCTAACCTACCTGTAATTGGCAATTAAACATGCCAGCATCTCAGACTAGCTCTTAATTACCGTTAATAAATGCTGAGAGGCCCTGAGGTCCCCCCTGTCCTCCCAGGCTGAGGATGAGTCTCCTGCAGCACCACATCACAGCATGAATATGCATGGGAACCAGGTATTCTTCAGCTTTTCTCCTCTGCTTTTCAGGCTGATGCGCGCGGAGGTGGCAGCAGACCGCCTGTTGAACTACCACTTCTTCATTACACCTCCATGGTGGCCAGAGCAGTTGTTGCCATGCTGCATCCTCGTAGTGGCATTTCTGCACACTGTGGCTTGTTTTGTGTTTGCCAGGAGCTGTCACATTCAGCCTGTTAGTACTGGCCCATGGGAAATTTACACAGAGCCGCTGGTATGAGCTGAGGCCATCAAATGAGCTGGTGACACGCTGCTCTGCGCACACATATTTGGTAAAGTTTATGTCTATGTGTGTCACTGTATGTATGCTGCCAGTCAAAAGTTTGGTATGTCTCGAGTTTGAGCTTTGTTTTTGTGGACAAATGTAAAATTTTTACAGTGTTCCAGAAATATAGAAAAGTGTAAGAAAGGAGCCAGTTTAATATGAGCAATTAATGTTTATGATCTTTAACTATTAGTAGGTTGAAGCAGACTATATATATGTATTAATATAGGTGACACACTCTCATAATATTACTCACAATATTTTAACTTTCAAACTTAATAACAGTTTCCTTTCCTCTGTTGTGCTCTGACATTTCCTGTATCTCCCATGATGACTGCTGATTGTCTTGCAGTGTTCCACCAAAAACCTGAATCCCTGTGTTTAAGGGCCCCTATGTGCCAAGCTCTCTGATCATAATGACACCTGCCTTTAATTACAGCCTAATTAAAGGCAGGTGGTCTGGAAAGGGCAGCCAGTTAGGCCTGCAAGATAAAAACACAGACAACGCCAGCATCTACTGTTTGATAAATTTGTCTGCTAATTATAGCGACCGTTGACAAACTCCAGTCAGTTCTGCTTTAGGTTATTTCTAATAATATCAAGTCACACACACATTTATGCTTTTATATTTTCCTACTTTAAATGCTTACAATAATTCTAGATCTATACTCTTTAGGATAAAACAACTATATTTTCTAATTGCATTGCTAATTTAGAGCCAATTCAAAATTGAAATTTAAAAAGAAAAATGCAAAAATACTTAGCATCACAAACCCCATCCGATGGCGGGCTGTATTGTACTGTATTTGATCTGTTTATACACACAAGTATGTATGTACGTACCTTATCAATCTGCACACTGGTCTGTCAGAGAAAGCAATGACAATCAAAAGCAGCTTCTTTAAAAGTGAAACAACAGTCCAGACTGTCAGGTGAATTATTATTGTACCCATTACACAAACACAAAATACAAAAATGACTGCAGAGTGAGCCATATTTCTAGTCCCTCAGCTCTGAAAAACCAAGCTGGGAATAGTATTGATCTCAGTGAGAATTACAGATCACCCTGTCTGAATGAGTGATGAAGCTGTCAGGCTGCTGATCTCAAATGACAAGCGCCCACAGTGAAACTCTTGATCCCTGAATTTTAATGCATCATTAACAATATGTTAACCAATCCTAATCTATCACAGTAAACATATAGACAAATATAATTTGAATCTCATGGAGAATACAGGGCAAGATGTATTGTAAAGTCAACTGGAACAATCCAGCTGTCAAGACCTGGCATGATTTATTTGGAAAACGGTCATTGTTTAGGTTGGGTAGCAGAAATGTCTTTTTTTTTGGTTCACTGTTGTAGTTCACCTCAGAAACTGACTGGTGTGTGACATGAAATTCTCCATCTCCATAGCAGAGCTAATCCGACTGTGACAAACACATCAGACCTTCATATTTTAGTGTCTGTGTCTAAGGGTCTAAAAGTTCTGTCATGCAGCAGCCTGTTTGCTCATCGCATCCTGAGCCGTTTACACACTGAGACTCAGCTAATATTGATGCTCCTCATGTGATACTGCTGATGAAAAATAAAGTACTGGTGAAAGTGCAGCAGCTTCTCCAGCACTGGGAGAGACCACTGAGGGGCAGCAAAATTACATGCCACTGCTTGTTTGTTCACTGTTTTCCCCAAATGCATCTTTGTACTCTGACTCTATTAATCCTGCTGACTTATGAGTGATGTTGAAGGATCCCGGTGCTGACATGCTGACTGTGTGGTTGAGTGAAAGTGTGGAATGAAAAGCCTTGTTTGTATTAAACAGAAAATACACATAACAGTCCTGTCCAGCAAGTCTGGTTATGGGATGTCAGCAAGATGCTAAACAGTATGGAAAGTGAATGTCTCTTTGATGTGATGGTTCACTACATAGTGCAGATCCACATTATACTGAAATACGACCGGATACAATCGGATCAAATCTTTTTCCATTTTTAAAGATATAAAAAAATGAAAATACAACAAAACAGTGAAAACACATAATATAACAATTCAGTTTATTTATTTTCCAGACAGACACATCAATTTCTGGACCACAGTAGAGGATGGAAACCTTTCACAGACATTTTTTTGTCAATATTATTATTTGAAAATACAAATATAAAATTAGACTTTCCACATTTGATATGTGAGAGACCCCCATCCATTATTATTATTTTTAGTATATTTTACAACAGGGCTTAAGCAAGCCATATGATAACCTGAAAGATGCTTTCAGATGTCAGTCAAGTCTGTCTGTCTCTCGCCATAAAAAGTTGGTGAACATAAAAAAAGGGGCAAGTGTTAGGAATGGACAGACAGCAGTGAAGAGAGCTCTGTGCTCAGCCTGCAGAAACATGGAAGCCCAGCAGAGCCTCGCACTGCCGTCCGTGCTGTCTGGAGAGCTTCCAGGCTGCCCTCCGAACTCGACAGCAGGGGTGAGCTCTCTCGTGTTGGTGAACAGAAGCTAATAGTGACGATTTGACTATTATGAACCTGTGTGTAGCTGTGTGAGGAATATTCTGTATACAGCTGAGGTCTCCAGTCAATATAGTTCAAATGAGTGAG
>NW_018127919.1:3026331-3038080 GCF_001952655.1 Monopterus albus
CAATGAGCAATGGGTGAGATGGCAATGGTTTGGACTGAAGGGGAAATTCACCCGAAAACACAACAATACAGTTGAACTTGTGCTATTTCTGTCACCTTGAAGAGTTCAGTCAAGATTTGTGAACATGAGCTGAACTGTTGTTATGTCCTGGAACATCCAGTAAGAGCCCCCACTATAAACAGTAGCGAGAGTCACTTTGTGGTTACTGTGACAGTATCCAGTATCTCTCAGAGATAAGGGCACATTGTCTGGTTTAAAACCATTAGCACCACTATGAATAAGCCTCTTTTGGGTATAAAATGCTCAAGAACACTCAATAGGCCTTCAAAGTCAGTCTAATTCATTAAAAATGGAGCAGAGGCTGAAACAGTCCTTGTCTGTTGGGAGACAGCTGTTCATATTGATAAAACAGGTTCAAATCCAAGACGACAGAAATCTCTGAAGTGTGTGTGGTTTCAGGGTGGGTGTTTCCCACAACGAATGGGATCAAATGTTTGGCCATTGCCTAGCACTTGCCTCAAGATTCAAGTTTAAATGGATACGATAGTACACTACAAATGTCAACACCTTCCAGGTTGACTTTTTTCTTTTTTGATTATTATTTTTTTTCTTAAACCAAGACCCCTCCCCTCTCCCCAAATGGATAGGCTAGTCTACTAAGATGTGTAACATTCATCAGCTGTAAACCGCTGTCAGGTTGAGATAAAATGAAATTACAGCAACAGAGCCATGCTACCTTAAAGTCCAAGCTACAGGATTACAAAACAACAGAGCCAATTTTTATACTGTGTAAGGGAAAATGAGCCATTTCAAGTTTTTTTTCTGGTTTTCCAGTCAGAAAGGGTTAATTATAATCAAAGAGCCACCAGGCGCTGCAACAACAAAAACCCCATAACCCATACATATTTGCTGCCTTGTTATTTCTCAGATGAAGCAGTGATAAAATTGAAATCAGCTCCCAGTCAGCTTCTTGTATTGGTTTGGCTTTAGTTGTAGTTTATTTTTTTAATAATAATAATAAAAAAATAAACAAATTGAAGAGAGAAATTCTGCAAATGAACAGGAGGAATATTTTTTTTATTTGTCAGAATAAAACTAAACTAGCACATATACACTTAAATGATTGATTCCTGTTACCGTTTTCCAATAATCTATTTTATATTTTTGACACTAAAATGTGCAAATGAGGCGATAAGCAATAATACTTGGAACATGCTATTTATAAGTAAATTATTTTCAGCTTTGCTTTGTTTCTCTATATTTTAGGCACATACTATAGTTTTCCTGTCCTGTCCAATGCAACCAATTACATGTTTTTGCCTGTTTGAAGTTACACAGTGGCCTGCATGCCTGTTGGATTCATTTTAGAATAATTTGCCAAGCTGCCATTACTGTTCATACTCTATGTAATCTGACTGGATGACAAGAATGAATAGACACTAATTTTATTTATTCATGTAACAATATTTAATTTTGAGACCTCATGAGGTGAAATAAATTAAATAACTGATATCAAACATAAATGATGTTTAATTGAAATCATACTCAAAAAATAACTCAATCTGCGGTTGGAGTGTGCACAGCTTGAGATCTTAAATGAATTAGCTTCATAATAGGTTTGTTTATGCTTGTGTAAATCTATCAAGTCTGAATTGTTAAAAATTTTTGACATGGTATTTTGAGGAAACTTTAAGCATTTGACATACAACTTTGATATAATAATTTCTGCTCTGATTTAGCTCAGCGATAGATCACAGCTTTATGGTGCTGGTCAGAATGTCAGGACATGAAATCATCTATATCTTAATCAGCTTTGATACACAAACCCTCTTTTAACACCTTTAAAGTGGAGGTTTTCTGTTTAGAAAGCCTTTTGCAATAGTTGTTTTTTAATTTTCCAGTAATGCCTCTATAATGCCAATATGTGTGAACATCATTGACAAACTACAATAATAACTAGGTCCTATCATTTTTAATGAAAATGACTGGAATTGTTTTGAGAGAAATAAGAGATCATAAACAGTATTATCTAAAAATGACTATGCCAGAGGCATCTGGGACAATTTCAACAAACAAAACATCACTATGAGCGATATCACAACTATTATGGTCATCATTGGTATGTTTCTTAAAAAAATATGATTTTTTTACATCAAATCTCTTTCCATGATTATAGCTTGTGTCCCCCTTAAAAATAATCAAAAATAAATGTTTTGCATATCTAGCATTAGCTTTTAAGGTAGTATGGCACACCCCTTTTGAAACATTCAAGGGTGGGGATCCAAATAATGCCTTGTGTACAATTCCATCTTACAGCAACTGTTTCTCTATTGTTCATCCATGAGAACTTTGGTTAGCTGGAACCATGTGAGCGTGGCAAAACAACAAAATAAAACAGACATGAACAGATTACAGTGAGCCTCTACGAAAATAACTGTCTGCAAATATCAGAATAACATGATCATTTAGAGAAAGGTCTACCTTGACTGGTCCTAAATCCACTATTCACTACAAGTATTATATTAATGAGTCCTATATAACATCTACTTTGTAATTACAGGAGATAGAAAAAGAGCGCGAGGGGGATAAATATGAGAGAAAGGAGAGGTAGAGCAGGGAGAACAACAAAGAGCACTACACTGGTATCAAAGACAGCACTCTGTTTACAAGGTAACTGTGATTTCTTCACACACTAATGAAATACATGGATGATCAACAAAAGATAGTAGGATCTCTGAGGATGGGGAATGGAAAGAGAGAAAGCAATGGATGCACAGTACATTTTAATAGTATATTACAATTATTAATATATAAACCACAAAATATCAATAAAACTCTGATTAAACTTGAAATCATCAAAGAAGCATCTTTCTTTTTTAAAGTTTTGTATTTCTTTTTCTTTTTTTTTTTTACATTTGAACATTACAAGGTTTTTTTTTTCTCTTTACTCTTTAAATTATTACTTGATTACACCTCCATATCGTTTACTTTATAAGTATCCAGCATATTTCTTTACCTGGTTGTTTTGAAAAACAAAAAAACAAGACAAGACGTGGGTAAAATGAAAACAACAAAATACATCTGCAGCAGGTAAAGTTTTCCAGATAACACACCATTCATTCCATCAATGACAACAAAAACCAGACCACACTCTGGAGTATATTATTATTAAATGTCTGTCATGAGTAACATCACTAACAGCACATACTGTGTAAAACCTGGTGCAGCGACAGATAGTGAATAATTCAGTGTCATCTTCTGACCCTGTATAAATATCAATACATGAAGATATAGATAAAGAAATCTAAGTGTGCACTGCAATGTTTCAGTTACTGCTTCCCAAGCTGTTACCTCACCTCAAAACTCTGAAGTATTTGTCTAGTTGAGAATACATTAACCCCCAAATCCTTCATACTATCTCAAAGCACAGGGCCATTAAAAAAAAAAGCCAACGTACACATGTGCAAATAGATAAATGGCCTGTACTTTACTACTCACAGTGCAATGATTACTCACCTTGTTAACCTTTCAGTGTTTTCTTTTTTTGCCACTAGAATAAATTAAACCTGCCAATGATTCCGCAATAGAACTCACAAAGGCTGAGGTATGGTATCAAAATGTTTACTTTCCTAATTCATTCAAAAAGAGACTGATTCAGAGAACAAGCATTACATAAAGGCTCTAGCACAGAGCCCAGATATCGTGTTCCAAAAACGAATCAGGAACAAGCAGGATGAAACAAACAATAACATACATCTAATACGTTCCTCTCAAGAGTATAAAAGTGTCAGGATGCACAGAGCACTGGAAAATGCCTGGTTCAAGTTCTAATCTTCATGTCTAAGTACAGTGTGCTTTGGATTAAATCATCTTTTTTCTCTCTTTCTTTGAAATGATACTGATATCTCAACAGTTTTTCTTATTTCTTAAAACTGTGTTGACTTAACCCATTATTTGTAAATTTGCTGGTATGACACTTGTAAAATTATTCAGCTTCATTATTTACAGAGCAAGTGTGTTCTGTTTGTCTGTGGGGGTCTTTACACTGTCTTCCAGCAGAAAAAGTAGAGTAATAACTGTTTACAGCTTTTTCTTCTATTCACACGCTATAACATGTTCTTTTGACACACCATCACAAAAATATGCTATTCTCTCACTGAGTTGGTTATATGCAGTGACTGGAATAATATGTACAGCTACATTTCTTTTTCTCAAGTTTGAATTCACAATGTAGTTATATGAAATTTGTTATAGCATATATATATATTTCTAAACAACAAAAACAACACTTATAAAAAAGGACCATAAAAATATTGAAGTCCTCTTTGTATTGCCCAAAAATAGGTAATTATGGTTAACAATGAGACATCACAAGAAATAAAACAGCTACTAAGATTTATTACTTAGATACCTTCTTAAAATTTTCCTTAAATGTAATTTTTTTTCGCCGTCTTTCTTTGAACTTCTTTTTTTTTTTTGCGGAAAGACTGAACAGAACATCCCATCGCTTGTCCTTTATGCTATCCGATACAAAGATGAAGACATGACTTGCGGATACTCTCAGCTACGACTCCTCTTACTTCAAACAAAATCCATTTATACAGATATACTAGAAGATAAAATAAAATGACACCAAATTAAGGTTAAACTAAAATGACTAATGTCTAAAAAGGAATCAAAACAGAGGAAGGAAACAGGTGAATGAGATCGACGTGAAACATCAGACCAAACCAGGTTGTAAAGTTATAGGAGGTTTGGATTATAGTACAGCAGTTGTTATTTTTCTGAGATGACTAACATTTTCTTTTCTTCATCCTAAGTTTCCAACTTTCATTCTTTTTGCCTGGGTGACGCTGTAGTGCTTGACAGTGGATTAGCATCACCTGCACACAAAGCCAATTAGAAACTTCGTCCTGTCTTTCCTGGGCCACCAGATATACTCTGCTGGGGGATAAAGGGGAAAGAGGAACAAAAGGCAACAGCATTAGAAAACACTGATTTCATTTGCTTAATCCAGCCTATAAATACTGTTCTGTGTAAGACTGACATTCTAGAGTCATCGATATGTCTTCCAAATGAAGAATGTGAAGTTGTCGTCATGCCACGTTGAATTTGGGGTAAATGCGCCATGTTTAGGGGAATCACACTCATTATCCATCATAGAGATATACATTACATCCATCCATCCATAATCTATACTGCAAATCCCAGTTGACACTAGGCGAGAGGCAGGGTCCACCCTGGACAGGTCGCCAGTCTATCAAAGGGCTGACATGTAGAGAGAGACAACCACACACACTCACTCCTACAGACAATTTAGAGTCTCCAGTCAACCTAAGCTGCATGTCTTTGTTCTGTGGGAGGAAGCTGGAGCACTCAGAGAGAGCCCACGCAGGCACTGGGAGAACATGCAAGCTCCACACAGAAAGGCATGGGGTCGACCGGGGGGCTCGAACCCGGGACCTTCTTGCTGTGAGGCGACAGCGCTAACCACTAACCATGCCGCTATATACATCTGTAAGTTAATTTAAACATTTTGGATTTTAAATTCATTTTAGTCATTGTGGTGAATCCTTGGATGACCAGTCTAGAAAAAACAAACAAACAAAGAAAACCATACCGGCATGTGACATACTCTGTGGTTGGCACATAATTTACACTAGTACAATATGCATAAGACTAATGCAAAACAAAGCTAAACTGCAGAACTGGTAGCACTATATGTGCGTGTGTGACCTTTCCTACAGTATGTCACACAAGCAAACTGACCGTGATTAAAAATTCTTGCAATGAGCAGTCATCTTCTCTACACTCTTTTTTGTTAAGGCATCATACCCCCCACCTTGCAAACAGATGCCGCCTGCTTTGTGAAGAGATAAACCATCCGTCACACTCACACTTTACTACCAGCTCTATCATTCTGAGGGAGGTGAATAAACAATGAATAATGTGATGCACATATATTAGACAGACAGAAACTGATAGAAATGCACAGTAAATAAAATGCAATACCTCTGATGAGATGGCAACCGGCCACCTGTTCAATGGTATCCATTTGTAAAAGCTGTCGCAATCAACGGGCCCTAAAAGTGTACAGTTAGTGCTTTTGTCAGTATGCATTTCAAGGACAGAAAAGTGAGTATCATATCAACTCTTTTTTCAGTCAGCATGAATGTGAACTTTGTGATTCAGTTTGATCATGTTGAGTAGTAGAGCAGGAGATTATTGGCTCATATATTACATGGATTCTTCTATACTCTTGTAATGGAGAAACAGTGCCTACAGCGATACACGGGCTGCAAGATTTCTACAAAAAGTCCAACTCATTTATTGGTAAAAGATACTGTTCTACGAAGTAAATGGGCTGTTTTTAATCATTCAGGATACAGTAATTTCCAGTTTTAGTTTCTATGACAATAAAACACTCAGGTTACAATGGCCTTAGTGGAGAAGAGTCTAAATGGAAATGTGAGGTACATAGTAATAATAAGAAGAATAATAAAACATACAGAATCCCCATTCATGCTAATGTACACAACCTGAAAGCATGCAGAGAATAGGATCCTAAACACCCCTCGGTAAGATCAGAGTGGCTCTGTTATCAGGATACCGTGAGCTCTGCTGCTGACAGGTCTGTAAAAATCCCTGGATTCAAACACAACAGTGAGGAGAGAAGCACTTTCATCTGCAATTATCTGTCTTTATCGCCTCAATCAACTAATTGCTCTCTAATTGTCTTGCATAAAAAACAGTTAAGTTCATTACTGTTTCTTCGCAGTGGCTGTTTTGATATTGGCTAAAGGGATTAAATAAAACCACTGGAGCGTAAGACAAATCAGTGAATCTGAAGTCATCCGTGAGGATGTGACATATGAGGAGCTTATGTGTCTTCAGTTCAACGGCATCCTCAGTAAAGAAATGAATTATAAAGAACATTTTAATTCTGAATCATTTCCTATTTTAATGTTCTGAATAGAGAGATCATCATCAGAGAGCTGCTGCATCACTTCTCTGCTTTACTGCACTAAGGTTGATTCACTGTGTAACTCAGAAGTGGTGATTTAGTGTGCTGTAGTATCATAGGCACAATTACTGTACATATTCTGTTAGGGAATCCAAAACCTGTCCTAAATTATATGGGTAAAATACACTATATTTCACCACTGATCTGTTTATAGATGAGCCTCTAAATGGCTTCAAGGTAAATATGATTAAATGCCAAAGAGTTCTATATACACGGTCCTGCAGTGAAAGATCTGTTTTACATTCTCCAACTCAGCACTAAACTGTGGCTATGAACTGTTGCGAAAAATGGAAAATCGTGGAAACAAATAGTCTCATTTCCATCTGTAAACTATCTGCTGGTAAATCTGCTTTGAAAACGAGCCAGCCTGCTCTTTCATAACAAATATTTTGCTTCCTACACTGAGACCAACAGATTATGGCAGATAGCCACTAAACCTAAAACAATTAATAAGAGAAGCTTTGCTTAGAAAGCAAACAAACAAACAAACAAAAAAAAAAACAACAACAAAACAATAAAATTGAAGTTTTTCTGTTAAGCTCTATTTTTTGCCTAGATATCATAAACCAATTACTCATAATTACTAACATTAAGAGGAGCTACTTACTCATATTGACAGTGCATGACTTCTGCTATATAACTCTCACACTCACTTTATCCTTGCTAAACTGCTGATTTAATGTTCTGCATAAAATGATAAATCTCCTGCACTATTTGTCTCAAAAAAGATGCACAAAGTACTGTATCATAAGCACGATGTGTGATTCCAAAACACAACATCATTTTCCATAAAAGCACAACCATACTGTAAATACTGTACCATCACCAGACAAAGTGCTAAACGTGCCTTACACTCAACGTAAACACAACAAGAACACCCCAAATTAATCTTACTTGTGCTTTCTGGGTACTGTAGTAGGAAATTCAATTTAATGCTGCGGGCTATAAAGTTGGGAAAGACAGTCTTCACCCTGTAGTCTTACATCGCTTGCTTGCAGTACTAATGGCTTGTTGTTATTCCACCTCAGTTAAGCCATGCATTAATTAGCTTCTTTCAGAAAGCAGGTGTTATTTTCATAACCTATACGGTGTCACTCACTTCAGTCATGTAAAACAGTACAAACATGCCCAATGAGCCTGGCAGTAAGTCTAAGAGCTTAGCCCCACTGCACCTTGCTAGGTGCTATAAAATACAGATGGTAAAATTTTAGATTAATTATCTGGTGAGGTCCACAGAAGGCTAACACACAAGAAAGGCAAACAAATAGCCAGACTACAACAAGGTTCTAAACATATTTGCATGTTGAATAACCATGTCTGTAGCTTGGCTAAAGCTTCCTCCTCAGAATCACTCTTGTAAGCTAAGACATATTTCCTGGCTTTAAGATGATCTCTCTGAGTCTTTACAGTAAAAGATGAGCCTACATAAGTGCCACTGTCTTTGCCAAGAACATAGGGTTGAGGCCTTCAGAGCATTTTTGTAGCGTCTTCTTTGTGATTAGTGTGTACAAGAGGAGGGATTCTGAACAGGTTGTTGTGCATACACCAAACGCAGACGCTGTCGTACCAAGAACGGCCCTTTCTTACCATCACTGCTACTAGGCCTGATAGTCTTACACTTATGACTTGACATGACAGCCAGTAAGAGGAAAAGTGCAACAGTTCCTGGATGATTAACTAAACCTCGACAAGGACGCAGAGAGAGACAAAACACTGTCCTAGTGACGAAACAAACTCGAGCTCTGGGACAGATGGGTTTCTAAAAATATGGGAAATTTGTTCTGGGAAGGTGACATAGGGTTGAGGTGATCTCGAAAACAGCTAAAGGGAATTAACATTTGCATTTGACACAGATAACTTTCAGAGTTAAGATGTGGCTTACCCTGATGTACAAAATGCTTATGAGACCTCTGAACTCAATGACTGAATTGATGCAAAAAAATGAAATGAACTCCTAGACTGTACTGAATAGTTGTTTTGGATTCAGGATACTTATGGTTATTTTGACAAATTTGTCAACCTCACTCTTTATAATGAATCTATTGTGGTGAATTTCCTACAGAAAATTACAGTCAGAGGAAGTGTGCATTGGCTTAGTGTCTAAGAGGTAACTGAGCTCTGTGTGAAGTCAAACATGATAGAACGCCTGCATGTGTGTACTCACTGTGATGCTGGGACCAAACCCAGAGCCAGGCTGAGGGCTAGCAGCACTGATGTAGTTTCCCACAGCTGAATCCTGGCTGCTAGGGCCATACAGGTCAGCCACAGGCCCTGGACTGTTAGCACCAGGGAAGCCTCCGGGCCTTGACGGGTTGGCGCCTGCATACAAACATAGAAGGGAGCGGAGCAGCTCAGAGACAGCCAACAGTAATCAGTTCAGTTCTTATTTTCTATGACTCAAATGGGCACATTTAAATCAAAAGAACACATCGCTGGATTCATGTGTATGTCCCAAAGGACTTTCTTATTGTTCATATTACAGCTTACAGACTCTTAATATTCAGAAAACTGCATATTCAGTTTCATCCACTGACAAAATGGTGCAAGAGTTTGGTTTAATATGGTTTTAAACAAACAAAATTAAGGGTGAATCCAGTATGATATTCTAAATATATTCTACATGCGGCATGTAGTACGCATAGGAGCAACATTCACTTTGTATAATCATGCACAACAAAAAACAAGCACATTTCTAGAAATACTTCCACCATGCTAAGAAACTAGTAAGGTTGCAGTGCAAATGTTGTCATGCATTATATGAAGGAGTACTTGTAAAACAACATAGGCTGAAGAGTAACTCACAGTAGGATATTATTATATGAATTTTATTTAACTTGAGCATTTTCGTCCCAGACTTTTGAGATATTTTATGCTGTCCTATATGATCTAATGATTTATAGCTACCAGCAAGAGCCTACAAAAAAATTCTCAGTTCTTTCATCTGCAACTTTCAGCTTTTCTGTCTGCAGGTGTAAAGCAAAAAAAAAAAAAGTACAGTATGTGAGACAAGAGAAGGAGACATAAGAGGGGAATATAAAAGCTTGACTCAAGTTCATCTGCAGGTGCAAACTCTGGGGGATTACAGAAGAAATCCTGTACATGACTCACCATCTTCAACCTGTAAGAACAATTCAGACTAATAAAATGTCTTTGGAAAATTCAGATGCCTACTAAAGGCCAATAACATTGGCAATGCAGGGGAAAAAACTTGTGGAGTAAGAAAAATGCAAGGATCTCTTAACAGCAATCTCCTCTTCTATCATCTTTGCACATCCCTCTGTTTCACCCTTATTCATACAGACTGAAAAAAGCTGTACAGCTGCAACAAAATGAAAGTGTTCTGATAACAGAGTGCTCAATCCTCTGCATATATGAGTTCATGAAGTCTATTATGTCTGAGAGGAAGAAACTGTAGCAAAGAAAGTATAGTTTGCAATACAGTTAAAGTGTTGCCACACAAGCAGTGTCTCTGTACCATTGTCACCATGTTTAACATATCATTGCTCCATCTATCAGAGTTATATTAGGCAGAGTGTGTGTATTAGAAGCTCTGAAAACATACTTAAAATATGTGTGTATAGTATTCTAGTAAACAGAAGCCATCTCCCATTCAGTGGTGCTGACAAGGCTGTTTAACTGTAGGGACTTTAAAGAGCAAGCAGCTACTGTGCTTATCTTGCCCGCCCAGTCTCCAGTAGGCTGCCTTATTATATAATATGATTTTTTCAGTTGAAATGGAAATCCTCATTACCTCATGACTGGCAATTTTTTATTACTGTGTGTCTCATCCCTCTTCCTGTGAAACATTTCTTTTTTTCATGTAAATGTAGCAGCTGCACTAGTTCTGTATTTACCTTTTAGCTTGGGGAGCAAAACAAGCAAAACAATCCCAAGTGCAATGTGGCTCAGACTGCTGTTCTGAACAGGGTTGTGCAGATACACTAACTGAACTGTCTTTATATTTGCCTCAAATGTAATACTGACGTACAGATGTGGGCACAAGAAATGTATTTATCAGTGAGATCTGCCATCAAACTGCACATGGACACTATCCTGTTCTCCCTTTTAGCCTAAAAATCCACACAGCACAATCTTCACCTGTGATGCATGCTGTTTTGAGGGCCATGTCTGCTTACAATAGCATTTAAAAAATAATGAAGTGATGAATGAATTATGAGTAATCTATGACCTCCGGTTCATCATCATCATAATGTGCCTGATGTACACAAAAATAAATTATATTTCCAGAAAATTTCCTACTTGTTTTTATCTACTTAAAACAAAATCTTGGCTACAAATACAGTACAAAGCCTATTCCCATCATGCTATGTTGACTCACTCAGGATTTGAACGTGGATTTTAAACCAAGCTGTGCATTACCAACAAACAAAACACTGAACAAAAAGGCAGCCAGGCATCAGCAAAGTCCAAAAGAGTAACTTACAGTGGCTGCTGATTTGACATGTGACACAAAATCATTTCTACTCTTATATCAGCTATAATGAACTATATATCACCATCCTACGGGCAGGCCTCAAAACCGCTGTGTGTATTTGCAGTGATGTAATGAATAATTTTTTTCCTTTGCTACGCAGCTGTGTATAAAGTAAAACAAATTCATAGGAATTAAAGAATAAAGTATATCTGTAGTGATACCATAGTCTGTGTAAGAACTCCAGAAAATTGTTGTCTGTGTACAGTGGGTACGGAAAGTATTTATACCCC
>NW_018127919.1:3039041-3044022 GCF_001952655.1 Monopterus albus
GGACGGCCAGCTCTAGTAAGGGTTCTGGTCGTCCCAAACGTCTTCCATTTAAGGATTAAGGAGGCCACTGTGCTCTTAGGCACCTTAAGTGCAGCAGAAATTTTTTTGTAACCTTTGCCAGATCTGTGCCTTGCCACAATTGTGTCTCTGAGCTCTTCAGGCAGTTCCTTTGACTTCATGATTCTCATTTGCTCTGACATGCACTGTGAGCTGTAGGGTCTTATATAGACAGGTGTGTGGCTTTTCCTAATCACGTCCAATCAGTATAATCAAACACAGTTGGACTCAAATGAAGGTGTAGAACCATCTCTGGGATGATCAGAAGAAATGGACAGCACCTAAGTTAAATATATGAGTGTCACAGCAAAGGGTCTGAATACTTATGACCATGTGATATTTCAGTTTTTCTTTTTTAATAAATCTGCTAAAATGTCAAAAATTCTGTGTTTTTCTGTCAATATGGGGTGCTGTGTGTACATTAATGAGGAAAAAAATGAACTTAAATGATTTTAGCATATGGCTGCAATATAACAAAGTGAAAAATTTAAGGGGGTCTGAATACTTTCTGTACCCACTGTAGTTGTATTTATACAGTTAGTTTTTGTGTTTAGCTATTTGCTGTGCTAAGGTTCATAAAGAAAGTGTTTAGGAAATGTCAGCATCTGCCTGGGTCGGACGGCCAACGCTTTAACTATTACCCACTAAATTTATTGGTCCAAAAGGGTGTGAGGACAACCCCTTCTGTTTTTAAATTTTTTTCCAATTATTGTGACGTGCAGATGGAGGCACATGGCTGAAGGCTGTGACAGGATTCACGGCTAGCTGGGACACACAAGTGTCACATAAGAACCCAACTGATGTGTGTAGGTAAAATAACATGAAGACACACCACTAAACTAAACAATGAGAAACACTGGGTGTACGTCATGTCAGTGCAAACATGATGATGTATGATTAAGAATAAACAAATTTGATATAAACACCATAGTATATCAAAACAGACTGCTAATAGTGAAGGCTGTCTGCTCTCAAAGAAATTCACTGGTATGAATTTATAATAATGTTAATGCACTGCATGCAGTTACTAATGTGGAGTATATTTTTTGTCAGTGGACTCCCATCCCAGGCTTCTGAAAGCTATGATTACATAAGGTAGATAAGAGAAAATGAGAAGAAGCACAGAAGATGAAAATGTGCTTGTGTTGTAAAGTTAATGGCTGTATTATGCAAAAATGTTGTCTGTTAAAGTGTTCAACATCGTACAGCATTTCTGCTGAGTTCACACACTAATAACATGAGCAATCATTCTTACACTTTAAATACTTAAAGGGCTCACTTGCTCTCGCACTTACTCATTCCTCTGCTGTTCAAAATTCACAGAAACCTGAGCTCTGACAGAAAGGCCAGTGTACTCTCCAGTATCATCAGCAGTTATTTTGTTCACATGCAAATGAAGGATTACATTTTGTACTGTATGTGTCAGCCCCTTATGTGCAAGCAGGGGCTGGAACATAACTTCAAAAGGAAACAGAAAATCTACATTAAAAATAAAAATAAACAAGACAAAACATGCAGTGCTAATTTGTCAGCAAGATATTTTTATATTTTTTTTTTGGGGGGGGGGGATTTTTTTCTTCTCTTAAAATCAAAAGAAATATAAAAAGAAAAAAAAGGGGTAATCTGAGATCATCTGTATGGAAGAATGTCATGAATCAAACGGAAAATTCCAAAAACGTTGATGAGATAGATGCACATATACAAACCTGGGTTCTTAAACTGATCCGGGCTGTGTAGGTGCTGGAGGGGGGAGTTGCAGGCGGAGGTGGCCCTTGGCAGCCTCTGACCCGCTGGGGGCCCCGGGGAGCCATAGTCGGCAAAGGAGCAGGGCCCCCCCCTCTGGTCACTGGGCGCAGAGTAAAACCCATAATCGGGGAGGCCTGGGAGATACAGTATAGGGTGGGGAGGGGGAGGGGAGGGGACTCCATCATTGTGGAAATCAACTTTTTTATTTGTCAAAGTCAATGTCCAGATTGTTGAGTATAGCTCGATGGTGTGTTACACCATTTTTAGGTTACATCCTTGTGTTTTGTCTGCTTTAATTGGACCTCCCTGCCCTCCCTCCCCAGCAGCTCCTGCCATGTGGTCTGTGTTTGATATGTTCAGCTGTATCACTTACTGTATACTAGTTCTACAATTATGGACACATATTATCTCTCCATAAATGCACACAATTATAACTTCTTCAGTTTGCTCTCATTTCTTGATTCAAATGGACCAGCAACAATAAAATATATACAAGTATCAAAGTCACAGCTTTAATATTTTGCTTTTCCACAATCGGCCTGTGTCCTCCATGTTTTCTTATTAAGAAGCGAGACAAAACTGAAGCATCATTAAAACACAGGTCAATAAATGCAATACTCATTTCAAACTGGCAATTCTTTGTCGAAAATACCCGAAGGAAGCTTTTGTCTTTTCAATGAAAAGAAACATAAAGTGCACTAATCAATAATCAACTTAAAGCCTTTTTTGACCATTAGCAACCGATAAGGTTTTTATGTGATTGCAATACAGACACATTCGTGTTTATTGATGATAGGCATTCTTAAGTGCACTAAGTACTCTGAGCATGTCTCAGACCGGCCTCTTTGAATGATTCTCTCTTTGACACAGATGGTGGATTATCAACAGTTTAGAAAATGTCATTCAGCAATAAGTCGTGCTGACATTTATTGCTTGTCCTCTTAATCTGAGACAAGCTGCTCATATAAAGAGTGCAATTAAAAGAAACGGCTCCTTCTCACTCTTCTTTGATAACAGAGTTAATCTACTCAGGAGGGACTGAGACTGGTGATACCAGCTTTTCCATGCTGGGTTTCCCCTGCTGTGTGTTTGTTTTTTTATTTGGGTCATGGAGCGAATAGCCATTCAAAGCCACTTCACCTCTACCCATTCAGAATGAGACAGTCCACTTCTGCCAAATGGGATGTAAGCACCAGCCATGTTTCTCCCCGCCAATGCTTTTTAGTACTCTGATCTCACCACTTGTGGGCTGTCTGCCCACTCATCAAATTATAGGCTCCAAATACAGCAGGCTTCCCACGTATGTCATATAATGCCTGACACATTGAACAAAGCTCAAGAAGCAATCATTCCATTTTCTTCACTTAGACAAATGTCACTGAAAATTGATTGGCCTTGCTAGTGAGTAAAACTGGATCAATGGAATAATTACAATGGGGAGAAAACATTCGACAATAGCACAAACCATGTTAAAGGGATTTATGAGGAAGGCATTCCAAATATGTCACAAGTTTAGAACAGTGTGGAGATTGGAACCAAACAGGTATTGCTTTCTATTATAGAAAACTTTTATTATGCCTCATTAGTAAACTGTAATTAAAGACATTTTCAAAATCCAATTTAATAAAAAAATCAAAGTGACGCACACAAAAAAAACAACTGAAAAAGAACCATGTTATAATCAATGCAATCTTGGTGAAAGTGTGGTTGCAGCATTATTGAAGGGGTTAGATGACATGATTATATATTTTATTATTTTTATATTTTCTATTAAGGTTGAGGTAATGTTTTACTTGCGTCTGTTCGTTCATAGCATAATGTGAAAAGTAATGAATGGATATGGATAAAGTTTTTTGGCGAGGTAGGGTATGACTCATGGGACAATCTATTCGATTTTGGAACATCATCCAAATCCAAGAATTTTTCAAAAAACGTTTCTTCATCATTGTGAGTGTTGGAAAGGTTGTTGACTGTATGTGAGCTCCCTTGAGGTGAAAGTGTATGGCTGTGTTGCTGAGTGCTTGGAGAGGAGCTAATACGTATAGCAGAAGGCACACTGGAAAACAGACTCACATGCAGCCAAATGGTGTGAGTTATGTGTGTCTGTGTGAATACACATTGTTGTTTCAGTCTGCATGAGACATTTATTTAGCCATTTGTGGCATTTAGTAATCACTCATGTCTATAATTTTTCTTGAATAACTGTTAAACTAATAATGATAATAATGTGAATCTGAATGCTATGGATAGCCTGGAATCATATTATGAGGGTTAAACTATCATGGGAATATTGCTTTTAGGTGTAACAACATTATGGGGAAACTGATCTGCCTTGGCCGATGTCTGTGCTCTCTGAGTGCTGTCCAGTTTTTATTATTTTAACAAAACCACACTAAACTTTGCAGCAGACATTTGAAGTGAGTATAGTTTCAAAATTGTGGACAGAAAAGATGTTTTTATTTGAGATAAGGTTGTACTTCTACAACCTAGACTGTACCATGTAATTAAAAAATTGTGTATAATGTTTTAACTCGCATAATAGATTTCAATCAACCTTTCTGCTCGGCTAGAACCTATGACCTTTATACTCGCACTGTACAGATCAATTAGCAGGCCACGACATGGCTGCTCACACTGAATGTAAACATGGTACCCCCAGTTGTTTTTGTCCATTGACAATACAATGTTTACAAAGAGAGAGAACAGCAGCATTACATTAGGCCATTCTATTATGAATGGAAAGTAAGAAAACAAAGGAACAAGGCTGGGAGATGCAGACAATATGGTCTGTTTTTTAAAATCAGTTTTGTATCACAGCAGACTACAGTTTTAGCCACAATATGTAAAATACAACTCTATTAATATTAAAATAAGCTCACTCAAGCTTTTTAAGGTGTCTTTTGACAGCAGCATGGGGAATCAGACTGTGGAACAGCTCAAACAGCAAAACCATCAACCAAAATGTCTGACAGCCAATCTCACAGAAGCCCAGTTCAAAAATTATTCAGGAGTGACCAATTTGGGGGTTGAAATCGGGCTGAATCAATACGTCTGCTTGGCTATATGTCAAACTCAAATCTCACAAGGTGTCATTCAAAACAATAACTAAAGCCCACAGACAATGAAGACCAAGCGTATGTAGTTTGACCTTCAAAGTGTTGGTGAGTGGTGACATACA
>NW_018127919.1:3044064-3044538 GCF_001952655.1 Monopterus albus
AGGTAGACTGTATGTAACATTTGGCCAGGTAATGAAATTTTAGACATTTTCAGGGGATACCCGCTGTTGCATTGTCTGCAGGTGTGGCAGACTCAGGTCAGAGAATAGCTTTGTTTACCAGATAGAGGCAAGCAGAGGAAAGTGCGACTCAGACACTCATGCACAAACATGCAGGCACATATTCTCAAAGCCATATATTTTCATCAGTGGCTATCTGATCTGTTATGCAGGATGAGACTGGGCAGAGTGTGCCCACAGCTGCATTAATATCACCGATCATATCAGTGCGCCTCAGACCGTCCCACTATTAATATTCACACAATCTATCCAGAACAATGGGCCTTTCTTGGACTCCTTTTTTAAAACTCTGGCCCCTAATTGGATGTAATTACTCATCTACAAAACAAATGTGCATGTTGAGGTTGCCTTGGAGACTAGATCAGGGGACCCAACAGTGCGAATCGTTCACAGGGC
>NW_018127919.1:3044590-3055951 GCF_001952655.1 Monopterus albus
ACCAAAGCTTGCTGCAAGGCGATGGAGAGGGGAGTGTCTTGCAATCATCTGTTACTGACATCATCAGGGTGGCACTCTTTAAGTGGATAAATGCCCTGCTCTGGTTCCCACTTTGCCAGGTGACTGCTTTTAAGGAGGAGTCACAAACCTTGAAAGTACTGCTGCTGTTTATCTCACAAGTTAGAAAATAAAATTAATCACGCTAATAATGAACTGTAGCCTCATGCTCCCCTGGCCTGCAGGGATGTCAGGATGTGAAAAATATTTCCATAAATTTGCCAATAGTCTGCACCGAGTTGGTGATTTTCTGTGTTTTAAATCCCACAGAAACTCAATACATTAACAAACACATATACACTTTTAAATCAGTGTTCCAAATATTAACAAAACAGTAACCTGACCAGCAAAAATACAGACTCTGCTTGAACCTGCTACTAACTGCAAATCAATGGACAGCTCTCTTAAGACAAAACAACAAAACCTTTGCTTTTTATGTTGTTAATGCTGAATCAGCTAAAATTTGTAATCGCTGCAAATGTATCATTTAATAAGGCTTTTATTTTAAATTCTGATCAACAAAATGCTGACTTTTCATCTACTACATATCTACTTATTGGACTCTTTGAATATACATGAATATACCCATTACTCCTACGTCAACAAACAGGGAATTCTAGGAATTTGCAAACATTAGTTTCATTTTTGTAAATAGTGTTTTTTCTCTTCCCTCCACGGAGCCAGTGAGATTCCTTGGTGGCCATCACACCACATCACTCTTCAAAAGATGTCAATAAACCTGACATGCTGCTTTTCAGATTAGCTTTGAATTTTAGAGCTACCATAATTAGCTTTTCCATTTCCACCAATGTCATTTAAAAATAGCGTGAAAGAAACTAACAGCTCTTTTGCTGTCTAGCCTTGCTTTCACTTTCCATTTGAAATAATCTTTTCTGAATGAACGGCTGAGTAATTAACAGCACTAGACACCCTTTTCAGAGAGCAAAGACATTTCATAAATAATACATATTTAATGTCTTGTCATTTTGTGTTCAGAGAAGCTTGGCTAATGAATTTTAACAGATGATTTCTTCTTGCATTTACTCACCCATACATGGGCCTCTGTTTCTTTTACTTTAAATTTTATGCCTGCTTTTCCCTTTTCTTGCTGTTCTTTTCTAGTTATGGACAAACTCAACAGAGCTGGTGATTTATATTTACCTTGGCTAGTGAATGTTTGAGTACAGTTACGGAAGCTCACACAGGCCACCCTAAATTATTTTAATGCTGATTTTACTTTGTGTGGTCTGGTTGGGGCTAAGAACGGGCACTCAGTTATCGACAGCCGGTACAGATTATCCTATTGTGAGCAGGTTCAGCAATGACAGCTCTGGCCTTTTAGCTGAACACATGTGGTCATGCTTATGTGATCTGAACAAAATCTACTGAAATCTGAGACTGATACTGGCTACATCTAATGGCCATTTAGGCCATAAGAACACTTTTACATTTAATTCAGAGGCATTCATTTCATAAAACTGCCCCAAATATTTCTGTGTATTTGAGCAGGCACACAGGAAAGAAGGTGATTTACTTTGCAATCTGGATGTAGTTACAGATATGTTTAAAAAAGTCTTACTAAAATGTAATAACAGCACTTAAAAACAAATGTGTGATGTAAATGAAACAGAAAATTCTATATGGAGCAGAAAGGATACAACACATGGTGAATTTCATAACTGAATTTACAGGATTCATGACAAAACACCTTACCACAGTGTGGTATATATGCAGCCCCTGGAGGGCAGAGTGGTGATGTCCCTGAAGGCCTGAGCCTGTAACCTCAGAGCATCTGCTACCCACAGCTGTGAGAGCCACTGCTTCGTGGTGGAGATGCAAAGTGACACTTTGCCCTCCCCGATGTGTCACATCTTTCCCTGGGTCTTAGACAAAAAAACCCAGCAGTATGGACTTGGCATGCCTGCTCATGTTATTTTGCACCAAATACAATACAGTGGAACCTTGGATTGCGAGTATAATTCACTCTGGCAATGTGCTATTAATCCAAAACACTCGTATATCAAAGTGAATTTCCCCATAAGAAATAATGGAAACTGATGATTCGTTCCACACCCACTTATCCATATAAAAATGATTACAGTAATACAAAATACACTATAAAGTAAAAATAAAACAAATTAACCTGCACTTGACCTTTGAAAAGAATCGTGGCTGGCATGAGGGGCCATTGTTACAGTACGGATATTGACTATACGAGTGAAGAGCGAGAACCATCGGCTCAGTTATAACGTACGTCACGTGACGCTCGGCAGACAAAGCGTCGGTACTACTCGTATTGTGAGACCTCACTCGTATATCGAATCAAAATTTTTTTGCTCGTCTTGCAAAACATACGCAAACTGGGTTACTCGCAATCCAACGATCCACTGCACATGTAAAGCGCTTCTGGCCTCAGAGCTGAACTCTGCAAGATTAGCATCTGATACGAACGGAACAGAGCAAACTAGAACACTTAGGCCGAGTGCACAAAGCCAGTCGTGGTCTCCTCCTGGACATCACAGAAGATCACAGAGCTTGTTGGGAAAAAATGATAATGACCTTAATTTGGAAACATCTGTCACATCAGTTTCTTTCTTTTCATTGGTGAAGAAAAAGAGGTGGGAGAAGAAGAGCGAAGAAGAGCAACAACTACCTGAGAGGAGGTGTCAGCTTTAGACACTGTGAAGACTATCCTGAGTCCCAGACTAGACTGGGACACTAGACACCTCAGCAATTTATTTTGCTGTTAAACTTCTATGCAACACTGACCACAGCCAACTGTATTTCAGTTCTGAACACCTGAGTCAAGTCAGACACACTGTACATAGCAAGTACCCAGACCTCTACGCTGAATGTGGCTTTGTGTACACACTGCAGGTAAATCCAAGATCTGAAACTGACATTTGAGCTTCCCAGAAAGCTCAGAGGAAATCAGGAAAACACTCAACCAGGGTAGACTGGGACCTGTGAAGTTACCTGGACTGTCAGAACCATCTGCATCACTTGGAGTTTTCTCAGTTTTTATCTGACAGGAAACCGAGCACAAGAGATTTCACATAAGTCTACTTTAAAATGAAGAAAACTTTTAAAGAATGTCTCAGTTGATGACCTTCAGTTTTCGATTTACTTAGCTGGATATTCATTACATGTAGGGTGAATATCAATAATTAAGTTGACATAAAGGTCTACTATTAACATTCAGTTAATGAATAAACTACCTGGGCTCAGTTAAAATGGAAACTGTGGCTAGTTAGTGCTAGTTTTGAGCAGCAGAAGTTGGCTACAGCACACTTGTCCAAAATGCAGCCCAGGTGCTAGTCCACGCATTAGTCACCTGCACATTAGCACCTTCTTCCTTGCTGTAACTACTTAGATGTTCAGACTCCACAAATGATATTAAGTAATTGCATCCTGCAGTGGCAATCTGTCATAGTTCACATCAGGTTCAAAACTGTGACACCAGCCTACAAAGCATATTATGAGCTGACACCTCTGTGCCTCCAGGCAATGGTAAACTCTGCACGGTAAGTCAGATCTCACTGGTCTACTTCTCGCCTGGAGCCACTGTCTCTTAAATGTCCTCACAAACATGGATCAAATCTTGTCCTTGTTACTCTGCCATAGAGATGCATCAGACTGTGCTGGAGATCAGGGCAGCAAAATACCTCACCATCTTCAAATACAGACAAGAGCCACTTCTTCAAAAAGTATCTGGCCTGAATCCACCTAATGTTTTACTTTTACTAAATAAAACATGTTGCCTAGTCTCTCTGAGTAGGAACTACTAACTGTGTTTTGGTTCCTCTGTAATAACTGAGGCTCTTTTCTGCCTCAACAAAGGAAATAGTATTCTACTGGAGAACTACTAGGCTGCTAGAGAAGGCGCTGGCAAATTTTGCAACAGAAAAACTAAGCATAGAGTATCTCAGAAGGATGGTACAAACTTGTCTGGTTGTGGTATACAGCTACGCCTTTGTGTAGGGTGTAGTTTGCTGCAAGTGCCATGCCATGGAGAGAAGTCTAAAATACACCTTGTCATCAAGTTGTGGTCTGTCATAGAGAAGGAAGTCAGCATGCTGTCATTTTGTCTGCTGAGTGCTGGGAGTGGGGTGAAAGTGCCCTCTGTCAGGGATGGAAAATGTCTTCCACATTCTCACGACACTGTCTGTGTGCGTTACTGACAATCTACAAATAAGCCTCACTGTACATACAAAGGCAGTATCTACACAAAAAGGTTTCGATCCAAACTGTTAATGATGTTCAAATGACTGAATTTTATTTAAAATGTATCTAATGATATTTTGTTATTGTTTTAAGAGCCAATTAAGTTGGCAGCCCTCCACCTCTGTTGCCATCCTCCTAGGTCAAGGTAGACAAAGTATACAGTACTTGATGCTCTGTGGGAACTGTAGGTGGAGTCAAAGCACAAAGAATCCACAATTACATGGTACACGAGTGTGCTGCAAATTAAACTGTGAAACTGGATGGTGATGCAGCAGCGTCTCCGGACTGTACACAGAAAGTCAAGCCTAAACAATCTACATCCTTTAAAAGAGAGGGCATACATCAGATAGGTAGACGGGCTGTGTCTGTATAGAGAGAAGAGACCACTGAATGTATTAATCTGTTGTATGTTACAGCATCATCTCAAATACTTAATAAATCACCAAGAACCCATTTGTCAAACACTTTGACTTCATGCAGCAGCTACACTGAGCAAGGAACTACACTTATATCATCAAGATGCATTGGTGAAGTTTTTATCTAGAGAATAGAACAGTTAATAAATGGTAACAATAAAACAGGATGCGGCTGATTTAGGTAACAGCCTACAGACATTTTATGAGTTCAGTTAAATCACATTCATATTCCATATTTTGCTGCCATGATTATCATAATATTCTTGCTTTGCAGACAGACAGATTCTGCCATATACTGATGAAGGCCGGTAAGTTCACTGAGTGATATTTTCTTTAAACTGCCTTGTGTCTGTTTTAAGTACTCTAAAACAGGCCCGTGATGTCACTGTTCATCACTCTAATCCTCACTCTCCTCCCCTCCCCTCACCCCACGTTCATAATCATTTGCTCGTCTCCCATCCTTTTGCAGCTCTCAGAATTAAACTGTACATGATGGTTGCCATCTCGTCTCGTGCTGCCGCTAACCCCAAATCAACATTACAGCTTCCTTGAGATGTTCATTGCAAGTGTTGGGAAAACTGTTGTTTTTTTTGAAAATGAAAAATCAAATAGCTTGATGTGAATAAAGAGCATCTGACTGTCTTCCAGTGTTCCCTCTGTTGATCTGAATTAAATTCAAATGAGGACAGGTGGGTACATTTGTTTGTCTGCATATGTCTGCACATGCAGCTAGTATGGATACACTGTACTGTAGCAGTCTGTCACATGCAGTTAAACAGGATGTTTTCTGACTTTATACTGGTAAGTGACTGCACAGACCGGACAACATCTGAGTTACAATAAAAACAGATTTTCTCCAACAAGCGTCCAATAGCATGTCTGATTAGGAAAGCCGCTCTTAAAAAAAAATCTGTGTGTTCAGTGAGGGGAGCTATTATTGACAGCTACTGAATGATCTACAGTTGGGGGGAGGGGTCTAAATGAAACTGACAAGTAAATCAATGCTGTGTTTAAGACAGACATAAACTTGCATCCTGTTTTAGGTACAAATGTGAAGTATGCACTTAAAATTACTGCACGCTTTATTTTGAGCTGATGTCTGCAGACATTTTATACATTAACACAGAGGCACTAACTTATGTATTTCAAAATTAAAAATGTGTATTTACTTTAGGAAGTGCAACAACAGAGTAAGCTTGAATCTGTGTAGTAATGAAATGGCAATCATCATGCTTTGACTCTGAAGTGATCAGATCAAAGCAGATAGAAAAGTGAATGAGAGCAGAGAAGAGTGGTAGAAAAGAACTGACTTCAGTATAAACTGGTTGATTGCTACTTCTACGTACTACTTAGAGCTTTGTACTCACTATTTAAATCTACCAATTCTCTGTACTAAAAAAGTATAAACCTGAGATTTTACATTAGACTATTATAGATGGTGATTAAAATTTATCATATCGAATGGTAAAAAAAAGAATTTCTCATCTGGTGAAAAAAGTATTCGATCTGGAAAATATTAGGAGTGAAGCTATGTATTGCTGAGTTTTGGTTTTTTTGTATGATGAAGGGTTATTTCATGGAAAAACCTCTTGAACTGCTGTAACCTATTTTTAGACTGCTCCATCTTATTTATAATCTAAAAGCTGCAGTATGCATAGCCATATTGTGTTGCTGTCTAAGTAACGATGCTTGAGACAGCAGACTCTCATTTGACTTAAGATTAGTTCCAGGAACTTGCACGTGAGAAGATGATTTTCTGTTTTTTCTTTTCTAGAATAAATCTGCCACATCACAATGAATGGATCAAATTCAAATTATAATTTATCTCATTGTCCATGATCCCTTTTAGGTACCCTCTTAAAAGGCTATGGATCCTTGTTTTGAAGTGATTGGTCTTGTTGGCTGAGGAGAATCATGTTTATTGGACCCAGAAGGGCTGGGATATGTTGATATATGGTTGGTTTGACTGGAGCTGAAAACTGCAGATTATGCTTTTAAGTGACTTGAGATTTGATAAGAACCATGTATACCTTTATAGATGTTTGATAAAATCGCAAATTTTTGTGTGTATCAGATTTTCAATCTAAACAAAATATTGTTCCCAAATGTGTGCATGGAGGCTCTGTCAGAGCAGGAGAAGTTGGAGAGAGCAGCAGCCACACAGAACATGGACAGAGCGTTTACCTGGCCCTGTGCTCTGTGGGTACGCCAAGTAGCCGCCTCTTCCACGGGCCCCCCTACCTGAGCCACGTGCCGCTGCTACTGCCGCTGCCGCCACCGGTCCGTATGCTGTCGCTGGGAAGCCTGCAGGCACACACACACACACACACACGCACACACACACACACATACTGTACATCACTTCTTGCACATGGATGAGTAGGTCCCAGAGCTACAGGAGAATACTGATACCAGCACTGAGCTACAGGATAAAACTATAGCTGTCAGAGACGGTGGCTCATGTCAGGGCGACATCTATCGACGACTCTCACAGAAGCCACTGTGATATTCAAAACCCTGCAGCTCCATTCATCCTCATAGACACATAAAGAGAGCCATGAGCAAGAAGAAGTGCAGATGTTTAAAATAACAACTAACTGATGTGCGCCTTCAAAGCACTTGTCATGGCCATAACTTGTGTGACTGGTTAACTCAGCAAACATAAAGATTAAATCATTTAATTTCTGCAAATTTAATCTTGTACATGTGTTAAAACAATTTATAAGATTTCACCCATTCAGGAGGGGGTTCATACGATCCTGATTTATTATGATATATACTTGAAATTAGCATCCTCTCATTTCTTTCCCATAATCGATTTCTGTCAGACTGACAGGGAAAAAAATTTGTATTCATCTTCAGTTTAAAACTGTGACTAAACTGACTTTGGGTGTGTTTGCAATTCATCACCTCCCTGATTATATTAGTAAAAGAATTGGGCTCTGAGGGGTGTTTATGTCACATGCTTTGGATGAAAGATTAGAACCACTTCTGAGCAGCAGAGACAGGGGCATAATAGCCCCACCTCTGGGGAATATCCTTGCATTTTGTTCGGGAGTGCTCCCAGCTAGTTTCTATGGAATCTGAATCATCCACTGTAATGCAAGAGGCAAAGTATTATACTTTTTTGGGCTATTCAGTTGGAAGATCTAGACTAGAAAAACATCTTCCATAATCAGATGGAGACATCAGTTGGATGATTTGCCACTCAGAGGAGATTTCAATCTGTCAGCTCATATGAAGACTAAACAAGTCTCTTGTGCTTGTTTCTTCTTATGCAAACATTTATAGTCCTCCAGCACTGAGATTTTTTAAGCTTCAAGCTTTAAAAGTATGTCTATATACCCATTCAACTGTCAGCTTATGATACACTAATAAAATAAACACCTTAATACCATGCAAATATAAACCCACTTCTTTAGGGTCTGATTATTCCAACAAGTATCAGCTTAATAATCAGTCTATAATTAAGCCAACACAGTATCTATGAATCGCTGTTACGTTGTTGGTCTTAATGAACACAGCAGCTTGACGTAGCCGACAGAGGCTGGTCCGTGCCCAGGGCCTGGGCTTGTCTCTCAGCTCAGGAATGGCATGTCATTAGTAGTGGTGATGAGATTCCTCACTCTGGGCTCAACACTGTCTATGCCTAATCAGCCTCCTAAAATTATCTCCACAGGAAATGCTTTCCTCACCAGCAAGAAACAATCTCCAAATTCCACCAACTGGAGTTTCTATTTTTTATTTTTTTTTAGCTAGATGTGTGTGTGTGTTTTCTTTGCTTTGGCCACGTTCTGAAGAATGTGGGCTAGATGTTACAAAATGGTATAGTACACCTCAGAGGATTTTTTTTCAGTGCTGTGGAGGTAAGGGGAGCACCAGCAGGTGACCTATTTTCTGAGCCAGCCTTGTACTGCTGCTCCACAAAGAGGGGCTCACACAAAAGGCTTATGAGAGGGAGGGAAGGGGGAGGAGGTGAGAGGGCAGGGTCAGATGAGCCACAGCCAAAGAGAAAAACACATAGCTTTTCATCAGTTGGCTGAGAAGGAGGTAATTCACAACTCTGTCGACACAATATGACCATGAATGTTGGGTGTGAGGTGCTGTCGTGCTGCGACTGGCAGGCAGGTGAAGAAGAGAAAGAAATGCCACTTTCCCCCCTGACTATTTAATAGCTTAGGAGAGAATAAGGGACTAAGGCGGCATGGTGACATTGGAAAAAGAATACAAAAGGACAACTGAAGGCAACTTTCAGCCACATTTATGCTACTGCAGCTGCACCACACCAGGAACTGATTCCAACAGCTCAAATGATATTCGCTGCCTCTTTTCACAAAAACACAAATCAACTCTGATACTATGGTAATGATGGTCATGCACCCCTGTATTTCCACTTATAATGTCCCTGTGGCTGCTGTGTGGAACAGTGTTTCAGGCAGCACTCTCCACCTCTTTTTCCTCTCTCTCTCTCCGTTCCTAAGTGCTAAATCTATCTTCTCCTCGCTGCCATTGTCATGACACCCCCAGTAGACCCACTGGCTTGGAAGTTAGTTGTGGGCAAAGTTGTGGTGAGAGATTAACTTTGCAGGATTAGGTAGGTTAATTAATAGATGGCTGCTGCTCATTGTTTTGTGCTCACACTGTAAGAAGCCACCCAAGAGAAGCGCTGCAGCATTAAATCAATTTCATGGCCCTTTTATTACTGAGGAGATAAAGCCAATATTTAGCTTTCAATTCTTCACAATTATTGGGCCCCTGCTTTGCCACTTGAGTGGCTGCACTTGGCTGGGGACAAGGACACATCTGTTTATGAGCTGTGGAGGCCCGGGGGCCTTGGTGTCTGGACTCCGGGGAACTGGCCTCAGCTTTCTCTCCTCATGCCCGCAGCACAGAAATTCAGCGTTCTTCAGGAGTGCACACAGAAAGGGAGAATTATTATACCCATAGAACGATGAGACCTGTCACAAATCCAAGCACAGGAATCACACTTTCTCAACATGCACGCACACACACAAACACACACACACACACACACACACACAGAGCTGTCAACTGATAACTCATTAAATTTCTAACAAAAATTGTTAACTGAATTTTTCTGTATGGCTTTGACATTACCTTGTGTTTATTTTTATCTGTCCAACGCCCCTGTTTACAATACTGAACAACATTCACGCTACCCTATGTATGTATCCATGTCTTTCCCTAAAAAACCTAAAATATATTTTATCAGCTCTGAGCAGAAGAAGCACAATGTGCATCCAGAGCACATAAAAACTCTATTTCCATGACAGTGCATAGCACACAGTGCTGCTTTGTGCCAGTAAAGTGGCATTTTTCAAGGGTGCTACCTGTACCTATATTTTGTGAGTCTCAGTGAACCTGACTGTACTGAACCAGGAGGAGAAACACAGTAGGGGTAGTGCAAGTACTGATCAAAGAGCACAGGGCAATTTTTGTGTCAAGATATGAAGGGACCTTTGCTTGCACTGCCTGCCTGCATGGACCTGGTCAACAGATTAGTTTTTTCCTTTACAAAACTATCAACGTACTGCATTGGACTGCTTCTAAATAGGAGAAAAGAAGGTGATGTGACTGGCTGAATTAACTCTAGCTCCAATCATGACAACCTGTCTGATGTGTTTTGTGCGATATCCTTTGTTAGTTTGCTATATGCACGATCTTGTGCAAATAAAACTTTAAACTCCAAATACTACACTGAACTTTTCTCCTGGTGCACCATGTCTGATACATTTCTGCAGAACTTTTTTTTGGCATCCTGGCTTTCTATGCCACAGACTCACTTTTTGACCCTATTACTCAAAAAACTTCACAATGAAAAGTTGTTGCATTATGCATCAATAAGGTCCAATTTATGTCCTAATGGTCTGACAACAGCTTGATTGATGTTAATATAATCTGCACAATTCTTTGGCCTGAAATTGCCAGCAGCAGCTCCCCTGTCACTGAAAGAGGAGCTCCATCAGTCACAGAACGCTCCACTCATTTCTGCTATAAGAAGACTGTCAACTATCTAATACGCAGGAGGAGCCCAGAGACAGCTGATACTTCTGTGGATCAAATATGTCCACTTTTTAATAATAATTAATATTAACCTTCTCTCAATGGTATATCAATCTAGCAAAAATATTGATAACACATAGTATTAATCTAAGTTAGATTGCTGGCTAATGCTGAGTTCTTTTACATAGTAGAGAGGCTGGTGAACAAGGCTTTGCAGCAGGCTACAGCCAATTTTTCAGGCAGAAAGAATGAGCGTGACAGGTGAACAGAGGAGGACAGGAGCCACGTCAGTGAAGAAAAGTGAAGAAAGGACAAAGAGAGTGACAAACTGAAGGAGAAAAAAGGCCAGGACAGGTCTTCAGTCCATTCTCATGGGATTCTGTATTCTGGACAAGAAAAATATGTCAAGAAATGAGACTTTTTATTAAAAGGAGTAAGAACAAGTAAACCATAACAGTCACACTTAAAAGAAAGTTATATAAATCTAAGCAATGAAAGGGATTAAACTGTCATTAACTAGTTGTAAAATACTGCTAATAAAAAATGTAGAAGTAACAGGATATATATATATGTGTGTATGTACAAGATCAATAGAGGCAGGGGGCTACCATACCAGACAGGACCCCAGGGGGAGGCTGTG
>NW_018127919.1:3056489-3067765 GCF_001952655.1 Monopterus albus
AGATGGCCAATTTGGATCCTCTAAATCCTTTTTATTTTTCTTTAATTCGGACAGATAGTTGTAGTTTTTGCTTGGTGAGTGACATTCTGAAAAGCTGTGCATGGACCAAGACCAGTGGAACTGGGATCATCACGCAATAGCAGTGTCATCTCTATTGTCACACAAGATCATGCGCTGACAGTAATAGTCTTTTTCTGATTTTACTGTTGTTTGCACTATAGACAGTTCTTACATTGCTGCACTTTACATGTATTTAAAAAAGATTTTTTGCTGTATTATTTTGTGTATTTTATTGGTAAAGTAGCATTAATTGTCACAGGGAGGACACATTTTGTCCCCACCGGGGATAAAGATAATTCAGCATGGTCTACAGTTTACAGTAATGGTGTATTACCATCAGCACGGGTCAGCTCATCCAAGCCGAGGTGAGTGCAGCGGAGCCGTACTGAGCTGTTCCCAAGTCAGCGTGGGTGTGTTTCAACTGCACCATAAAACGCATTGTTTAACTTCCGCATCTTGTTCACATGGGGGCGGTGCCAGCTGCTGAGAAGCGACACATAACTCATGGCGTTGGTGTGGCGTTACTAGCTTGCAACTTGAAGCCCTTGGCACTATTTAAAACCCTCGACAGAAGAACAAGTGAGAGACTCCATTTTCAAATCTAGCTGAAATGAAATAATGGATAACGTGAATGCTGAACATGTAAGGATGCTCCCTCGGCACATCATTTCAGCCAATCAAGTGTCTCAGTGAGTGTCTGGTGAAGGCGGAGCTCGGCCCCACTGGGTAGAAACAGGGCCGGCTTCAGCACGATTACCCCCTGCTGCTAGGAACAGATGGAAACAAAGGCCAATCCACGCACGCTCGGCTCAGCTCGATTAAAGCGGGCTGACCTGTGCTGATGGAAGAACACCATAAGAAGGACAAGCCAGTGGAAATAAGTCAGTTGATAAGTCACAGCAGAGGCACTGAAGCACACTGCCACCTTCTCACAGGTGGAGAAAGGCATTCTGTCAGAGATGGAAAACTGACTCCACTTCACAGTTTGCTTCATCACTAACCTTTTGTAATATATAAGGAATCATATAGAGACAAATAAACAAAAGATAAAATATATCAAAATTACAAAAGAGACAGCCACCTAGCAAGACATCTTTTCATCTCCAGACTGACAAGTGTCCCATTGTTGTCATCCTTCAGCGCTACTTTGTTGTTGTTGAAAGCATCTCTAGGTTGTTGTTATCAAAGGCATAAATCATAGAGCTGGAGAGAGCCAGGTGGCTTTCATATGAACTGCTGCACACATGCTCATGTCTCACCTCTCCTCTGATCAGTGGAGACCTACAGCACACACAGAGATTCCCTCTCACAATAAATACAGAGACTGGTGTCTGGGAACGAGGCAGAGAGAGAGGGAGAGAGAGAGAAAGAGAGAGAGGGAGAGAGAGAGAAAGTGCATTTACATGCACACCAATATTTTAATTATAAACAAACTAATCCAATACACATATTATTGCAGCACTCATGCAAACACCTTAACTGAGTTATCTTACATTAAGGTCCTAATCACAGTAACCATAACTTGATTAACAGAGCTGGGTTTCTTGTCAATCATTCAAATGAATCGTGCCGTTTGTATGTCTGGTTTGTTTCAGTGTTTGATTTTGTACACACACAACAAAGGTCAAACAGAGAGCAGGTTGCCATGCTGTATGTTTGAAACAGAATGACTAGATTAGAGATGTTCTCCAGTAAACCTACATTAAAATTCAACAGGCCAATGGCTTACATCTTATAACAAGGATCCTCAAGTACCTATATGTAGATGCTCTATAATTTCATTCATTCATATTTTATCACTTTGCTCTATTAGCCTTTTTTGCCCCACCGCCATCAACAGCTATTACACAGCTTATTTAATCTCGGGATACCAGGGAAGTTAAGGTTGTTTCTCTTTAATTTAATTACACCCTTAAAGGGGCATTTCACCAATTTTACACATCAAGTTCAGTTTACTCACCACAAGGAGTGTTACTCTCTCTGTGAAAATCGTTTATTACTTTTGTACTATAAAAATATAATACCAACTTTTACCAGTGGGGTTACATGCTGTCAAGGGATAACAAATGCAGCAGCTACTTTATGACACCGAGGTCACCACAGATACAGACACACTTCCCAGTATCATCACCAAGTGCTTCTGAAAAATAGACTGACATCCCAGCTAGTCGACGTCAACCGCTCTATAACCTCAACTACATTTATCATCTTTCCACAACGGCTGATCACCTGACCTTACTATTCCTCTTCATACCAGCAACCAACCGTGGTTTACCAGAGTAGGATTAGAAGTTGAGTGATTTTGCCTTATAAATAAAATACTGTTTATTTTGTAGAGTAAATACCTTACTGTACATGTGTACATGTACTGTATACATGTAGGTAGTAATACTGGCAGTAGTTCTCTAAATACAGAGCAGAGCTCTACAACACCAAGACCCCCGACCTCCATACATTATGATGAAGATATAAGAAATGGCAATTTTCTGTTTCTCACTGATATGATCATGTCTTCACCATGTCTACTGTATATGTGTGGGGGTAGTGGGTGTATTTGTGTCCCTCTATCCCTTTGCCTAATTAAACCATAGCTCCTTTTTGCTGAAGGTAATGTTTCTGAATGTAATGAAACCATTTGGTCCTTTGCCATTAAGAGTTTGTGACTTCTAAATGGGGAGAGAAAACGTCAATTACAGAAGTGAAGTGAGCCCACAGTGAAGCAAAGCCTGGCTTTATGGCAGTAATTGCACATGTATCCTATACCACTGAACACAATGATGAAGCCATGAAAGAGATCTATTTAGTAACATTTTAAATGGGTAACCATTCAATAACTGTCCCTCTATAAGAAATAACCATGTAGGTACGAGAAACAAGTATAAACTACAGTGCATTGTTAATTCTTACCCCATGTATACACCCATTTTTTCTCAGCAGCGCAATAAATCATAAAGCCACCGTACCACAGAGATATTCAACGTATAATGTGATAAGGATGTGTGAAGGTCAGAGGTGAGGTGAGGTTGAGTTACAGATCAGCCTCACTCGAGCTAGTGGGGACTGAGTGAATTGCTCAAGGACATTTAAGCTTCACTTCTGATGAGGGGGCTCAACCCAGAGCCCTTCAGCTGATGAGTAGTCTGCAAACTTAGTCTGTTGTCTGTCAAATCTGGCAGGATGAACTGCAGACTGCCAGTTTCTGTACTGCATGACTTTATCCCTGAACGAGTCATCAATCAAACATCATAAATTAGAATTAATAAAAACACTTATAATGCTACTCAACTTCAAAATGCCTCCAGCATCCAAACGCTGCACACACATGATACAGCTGTACACTCTGTGTGAGTGACTGTGATGTTGCGATGTGGAAAAGCTCATTGTCTTCTACTTCAGTTCTCAGTGACAAGAGTGCTGTTTCTTGGTAGCTGAAGTGCATGGCAGCATAGCATCAAAGAGGACAAACTAGGGTCTTTGATGAAGTGTAGCCACACTTTAGACCTCTTCTTTGTCTTCCTTCCAATGCACTTCAGTAAGGATGAAACTGCTGCTATGCTGCAGAACTGATCTAAAGACATTCTGCTTCCTCACAAGCCTCAAAACAATTCTCTTAGTCACTCATACACCCACAGTAGTTAGAGAAGGATGAATAGAGAGGGAAACAATAAGGTGTGGAAAAATGAATTTAAAAAATGAGAAGGGAAATCCACCAGAATAAATAAAACAAAAAACATTTCAACCAATTTTTGTGAAAAGAGTGCCACTGGTTTGTGAATGGGACAAGGTCTTAGCTCACAGCCTTAATACGAAAGCAGTTTATGACAGTGACTTAAACAGAGAAGAGACAGCGAGGACACAGATGTCTGACCTTGCAGTGGGGCTTATGTAATGGCCTGCTTCAGTGCATTTAACTGCAGTGCTCCTTTTCAACCTGGGATCAGTAAAGGCAACATGTCTCTGCAGTGCAATCTCCTATGACATCAGTTCTGACACTCCAGAGACTATGAAAAGGTCCTGTGAGCTGTGAGTGAATCAGTTGTTATGGCACTGCCTGTGTGGTCCCTCTGGAGCAAATCATACTAATTAAAGTAGACTACTTAAGCCTCCTCTCATTAGCATCCAAGTAAACAGCCTTAATTTTTTATGCATTTTAATGCCCATCTCCCAGTTCTGAGGGTGGTAGTGTAGGGGACAGATGAATGATGAAGTGGGGTAATTTCAGGTTTTCTCAAATGAATGTGAGTGCATTAAGTGGCATTCCACCATTCAAGTTAAATACGAGTTTGTGAAATTGCACGGATCAGTTTGCTTTCCACAATGAGTTGGACTTGTGTTTGCAGATGATTAATTTCCAGTGAAAATAACATTAAATGCATTAATGTTAGCAGGAAAATATTACAGTACAAGAAGCAGCAGCATTGTAGACACTATTTTATTAACATGATTTAAAAGCCAAGCCCTTACAGACTTTATCATATTTTAGCTCCATGCACTGCAGTTACACAATCTAGCACTGCTCTAGATACAAGGGGGCAAGTAGGGTAAAATGTGGCATGACCCAAAAATAGCACTGCAACATTGGCTTCCACCTGATTACTGGAGCTGTAAACAATGTTTCCACATGAGTGGCAGTATGCAGAAGGCAGTGTGTTATGATTATGAACTTATGTATACATGTTTATACAACGGCTTCTGAAAGCACTCAGACACCTTTATTTTTTGCACACTTTGTGCTGTAGATTTAACTATAAATTAATAAAATTACTATTGTTTTTGCATATCAGTCTACACTCAACACTAACACAGTAAAAACACATATGAGGTCCCACAGTCCGCACTGCTGATAAAAACCCAGCCATGAAGTCCAAAGAGTTTTGTTGTCCTCTGTGATAAAATGGTGGTGAGGCATAGATCAGAGCAAGGATACAGACAAAGGAGCACACACAAAAGGTCTGAATACTTTTTGAAAACATAGCACAGTCAGCAGGTGGGAGGTAGAGATAGAGGGGTAGGAGGGGGCAGCTGGTAGAGACTAGCAAGTGCCTGACTCTTTGGGCCTGGAGCTTTCGAACAGTGGGTGGCATCAAAACTACAGGCAGTAGACACAGAGTGTGTTCCACACACTCACACACATATTGTCCTACTCTGCCTACTTCCATGTCTGTGCTGCTTCTCTGTCCTCCTGCTGGTCACCAGCAGTATCCAAAGGTGGCAGACATGTACGAGGCTGGACAGCTCTAGTTTCATTTCTAGACCAGCAGCTCAACAGTCAAGACATAATGAGCTTTAGTGTTGCCACTCCGCCTCTTACAGCAGCTCATCTTCCCCACCACAGGAACTGACACTGTAGGTCTCCATGCCAGACTGTTTGTCTGCCTCACTGTGTGAGGATGTTTCTGCTGTCCTAGGGTGAGTTAGGACCTAGGTAAATAAGGTGAGCCTCCTTTTCCACTTTCAGGAAATAGCCTTTCAGTGTTTCAAGAGTCAGAGTGCAGAAGCTGGTCTTGCAGAGACAGCTGCTCACACACCCAGTGAGGCACATGTGCATGAGACCTGACTCATATGCAACTGTGTGCATGCAGACTGACCAGTACATATTGCATATATACAGAAACAGAAGTAGAACCATACCACAAAACAAAGGAGAATATGACGGTATGTCTCACTGTGTTGCATGTTGGGACACGGGCTCCAATTTCAGCGGTACACGCTGTGTCTACCTGCACACATCTTTGTTTTGTTTGGCTAAAAAGTTGCTTAAATTGTTTAAATCTGTCGGAGAAGGGGAAAGAAAATGAAAATTAAATCACAATGCCAAGCAACAGTATTTGCACAAACTAATAACAACAAATACCATGAATCCATATGATGTGGCAGGCCAAGACTGGATTTACAGACCCCAATGCTCTAGCTCCACTTACATATATGGACATTGTAAAGTATCTTGTTTTTAGACTGAGTGCATATACTTTACATGAGTTTAAATGTTATAAGAAGAAGCTCATGAACAGTTTTGCATGGCTGGGTGCATGATCTGCTAATTCACACACCGTCAAACTGAGAGAGCACAGACATACTAGCAAAGGTGGTTATGGGATAGTATTTATTTTCTAAATTAGATGTAGTTTATATATTTGATGGCTATGATCCCCCCAGAAAGACACATTTACCCAAAATTCAACACAGTGTGATGTCAAGTACACATTCTTTATAATAAGCAAAACCACTGAGGGTTATGGAGAGGAGTGCTGCTATACATCCTGAACTGATCCAGTGCTTTTATTTCATGTCCAAAAAACACATACGGGGCAGCCGTAGCTTATAATGTCTGCCTCTGACACCAAAGCACATACACATAAAACAGATGTAAGGGCAGTTAATGGAGAACGAAGCTGATCTGGAGGAAGTCTGGCTTTAATGACGGCACATACAGAAGTAGACAGGGTGTGACATGCAGCGCTGTCCACTGACGTCAGAGCAGCACACTCACTGCTGTCACCGGAAACAGAGTCATGGCCTGGGGAGCTCAGAGGACCTCCATGTGCGAGTGTGTGTGTGTGTGTGTGTGAGCAGCAGTCAGCACTGCTGAGGAGACAATGATTCAGAAAGGCAGAGATGCCCCTGGTAAAGCCCCTCTACTTCTTTTGCCTTTATAGGAAGTCTTGAAAAGTCTTTGATTGTGTTAGTTTTATTGCCTGTGTGTGTTTGAGTGTGAGAATGAAGCATTCAACAGTATAAGATCACAAGCGTCCTCGTCAAGCCCTATTTTAAGTCCTGCGACTCATGGTGTGCTCCGGCCTCCACAGACCAATTGGGTTAATGATCAGACTTGGCAATTAAAGCCAATCTGTGAGTCAGTGTGGCATCAGGAGGGCCATCTGCTTGCAGCTCTGTAGCACTCACTCTGGCCTGTGGGACCACTTGCTGGGGTCACAGCTCATCCAGCTTGTAGAGAGATGGTCAAGGGATCTAAGGAACAATCTACTGTATCTTATGGAGGACAATGTTGCATGCACCCATGACACAGGTAAGCTCTTCATCAGCCTCAGGCCAGTGATTTTTTCCACCTGCCCCAGCAATGTAGCAGCAAACATGGGCAAATCTAAGATATCCGAATACTTAAGGGAGCTTTAGATCTGAGGATAATGACTACTTGGTTTCCCCAACTACATTATTATGCACACAAGAAGTAATGAACTAGAACCAGAAAGAAGAGATTCACTGGACAAAACATGTGAAAAGGCATCTTCCACACTTTTAAATACTGGGACATTACAGTACTCCTGCAGTCAACTATGCTGAAATGAATGGAGCAGAGTTCTAAAAGTTAAGACTAGGTGGATGTAAATATGTTTTAAACTGTCAATGATTCCAGCATGGTGATAAACTAAAAAGTCTAACATGTCTACGGGCTTTTATTATGAAAAGGAGCTACATGAATTGATGAGTTTGCATTAATGGAGATAATGTAATTAACTGACATTTGGGAGCAGGACCTGATCCTGTTTAAAAAAAAAAATTCTTATCTTTTGTTCATCTATCACTGCTGGGGGTCTGCCAGTGCCTGAAAGCAGCACGGACCTCCTTAACCTTCCCCAAACCTGTCAAGTGTACAAACAATAGAGTATACACCAGCATTCCATATCCTACGGTTCTGTTCATACGAAGGGCAAGTCCCTGCTAGTGAAACAGTCTAGCCTATTCTTTCCCCTGTTCACTTTTGATTAGTCCTTTTGTTGCTTATTATAACTATATATACATATTTAATATACTGTATTCTATATATACATAACAAAATGGTTTTGGAAGACATTATGTGGGGGATATTTACTAAGGATTTGCAGCTCATTTCTTGGTGCCCAAAACTGAAATTGCTTGTTCATATTTACTAAGGAGTCACAATCAAAAAAAAAGGCACTGCAGGAATTTGCATGTAGGGTCTCATGCAATATGTATTTTAAGGTGCTCCTGTTCGTGGATTCAAAAAATAGGGAGGAGCGAATGGAAATACAATACATACAATAATTTAAATAAATACTCTCAGGGCCTGATTTAGCACCAGAGGGAATTGTGGCTGAAATTTATTATAAGGAGAAATCAGGTGTAAAATTTGGTGATTTCTTTGGCGTTAAGAACACATTTGAGGAAAGAGAAGATGTCTAAATTGCATTGCTTGCCAGAGGAGAATGTGAAGGACTTGTACAGGCATTCAGGCCAAACCATGGTTCAGTTACTCACCAAAATAAAGGATGATGTAACTACATCAATGCTGTTCAGGCCAGTGCCCTGGTGTGACCTCTGGTACTTTTATAGTATGCTTAGTTAGTTCTGCCCCAATTCATAGGGGCATGCAGCCCTCAGGAGCAGTCAAGTTAATATTATACCAATTGACAGGTCAGCAGCTCTGTCTCCCTATATGCCACCTGTTGAGGGGACAGCTCCTCCATGCACCTTTGTATTCCTCTTTGTTACTTACAGCTGTATAGAGAAATATTAGACATGCAGCTTAGGTTGATTGGTGTCTCTAAATTGCCCATAGGAGTGCGTGTGCGCGTGTGTGGTTGTTCGTCTATGTGTTAGCCCTGCGATGGATTGGCGACCTGTCCAGGGTGTACCCCGCCTTCGCCCGATTGCTGGGTTTAGTCTGACACAGGCCTTGTTTCTTTGTAGGTTTCTTGTTTCTGTAGCATGTACTAGGTATAAGCAAATTGATAATGCATTTGTGGATATGTGTGAAATTATGTGTGTTGACATAATCACTGTCGTTACATGTTTGAAAGAATAAATCAAATCAAATCTTCAAAAACTGACAAACTCAAACTTGTTGCTTGACAATATGTCCTTATTTAAGCCACTGAATCACACACACACACACACGCACACACACAGAGCATGCATTTCAACCAGATGTATTAAAATGAGTAAGGGTTAAGTATGGAACAGTCTTATAACTAACAAGACCACCCTGCCAATTCTTATATTTAGAAGCAAGAGAAGCTGTGGACTCCAGCCTCCTGCTGGGCTTAGCCCTGTTTACAGAAATCTACTCCATGCTGAGTTCAGGCTTCTGAAATGTCATTCTATCACTTAGGTATGATGTGCTGTTGTGTCTCAGGCATGGAGTTAGAGAGACACAGGGATGGAGACAGTGCTATCCAACACGTCATAACAGCCGGGAAAACAGATCTTCCACAGAAGAAGCTTGTGACAGGAAAAGGATATGGCAAGACGTCAAGAAAAACAGATGGAAAAATCAGTCCACCAACTACAACAAACCAATCTGATCACTACACACATGTGTGCACACACACAGTGGTTATTGTGTTGTGAGAAAAGAACACAAGATGCAGCATTTTCTTAGAAACAACTTGGATCTCTTCAGTGTTAAGTGTAACCTAAAATTACCCACCCCTCTGTCCTCATTGCACCCTTGCTGCACTTATCACTGCCCTCTCCCTTCCTTAATCATTCTTTCCCTCCATTCTTTTACTACTTAAGTGGCTGACTCACTGGACCTGAATTGCTGTTTGTCTGTCATGACATCTGGAGACTCTGGATGACTGAGTGTTATGTCTTTCTCTCACTCATTCTGTGCCTCTCCCCTGATGGGACCCCACTAACATCTTCATCACTGGTTTTTCAGTGTAGCATAATGACCTCCTAGTAGCAGCCTTAATGGAGCCATAATGGTCATTTATGCCAGAGGAGGCTCTGAGGGCACAAATGTGGAGGCAGCGAGTCGCACAAGAAGACAGGAGAGCAGAGAGAAGGCTCCTGGTTAAGCCACTTCAGCTCCTGAATCTTTGTATGATTATGGCACACACTGTGTGGGTGCGTGTGTGTGTGTGTGTGTTCAACTGTGCATTCATGTGTGTGTAATGAAAGGAACTGATACAAGACTGGTTAACAATAGAAAGTACAATATGATTGTATGAGGGGTGTATCCCTGATTTTGATGTTCACTTCTCCAGCTTATTCACATGCACTATGCACACAAGCATACACCATTTTCTTTTTCTAATTACATTTTTCTCATATGCACAAGTTCCTTATTTGTGCATACATCATACACAAAATAGAGCTTACTATCACTTTTAAATCTTTCCCCATTCTTCTCCTATATCTGCTGCCACCATTGGCAGAAACTATACTGTACATAAAAACAAATTTCTGCCTCTGCATCTGCATTTTAATGAGCCCAACAAACAAAGGCATCTTTCACTGTACGCAGTCATTGCCTAAGGTCATCCGAGACAAGTAAGACAACAGTTCAACGTACAGTTAGGCTGTGATCAAACAGGGTACTACTTTGAATGTGGCATTCCATGCCTTGATCCATGCCTTGATCACGTTAGGTCCTCCAGGGTTGACACCTCTTGCATGGAAGGCAGCATATCTTGGGATGTTCCACTGTGTGCTCCGAGTTGATTATAAAGCTAGCTAATGCTAATTGGTCAACCGCACGGAAATGAGAATAATGTACAGAAATGTTCCTTAAGCCCTGTCAGCTCCTGCTTTCTCAGTTTCTAGTCATACTCACAGCTGCATTCTGGGTTTAAGAAAGAATAAAATAGCTTTCTATCTAATCCATTAGGCATCTAAATATATAATACAAAGCAAAAAATCTCATTATCCTGCTGCAGGTCCTAGTGTAATGATGTAACCTCTACTCAGGTAGAATTAAAAAAATAATAATAATCAGCATAAGAATGTAGAGAAGAGTGAAATGAATGTAGCTTCTCTCTAGGTGGCACAAACTGTGGCTTAGCTGTGTTTCCTGCACTTGAGAGGAATGTATCAGATGCAGTAAAGCAAATGCAAGTCAACTAAAAGTGGAAAGATAGATTCCTCACTCCTACTGCCACGACATGAGGCAAGGATCTTAATTTCATCCGAATATTAAAGAATCTTCTTCTTTTAAGGCTATCAAAAAAATCTGTGCTGTTCAACCATTTTTCCTCTGCAGTATCTAGGGAATGGTGCGCTCTTTAATGTCTGAGTCAAAGTGAGGTCCTTTTGTACCTCATTTTAATTCAAAGATACTTTCATTTTTAGTGTACTCTTTGTAGCCTGATAAATGCTATGAAGTCCGATAATTTATGTCAAGTTCTGCAACGCTGATGTGTGTTGCATTTTTATATGTTCATTCTTGCTCCAGCTGCCAGGTAAAGAAATGATTAGTTATTTCCTTCATGGACAGAGTGATACAGCAGGAA
>NW_018127919.1:3067897-3076423 GCF_001952655.1 Monopterus albus
CCATATATCTGACTGAAGAATGCAACATTATCACTTTAAAACAATTTACCACAGACGTTCTACTGCTGTATGTTCATAGGCAACTGTCAGTAGCTGAAAATAAACTGAAACTACATGACTGACATGTCAACTACCTACCTGATACTAATACCAACATTCACAGATATGTGCCACCCTAACATCACTCAGAAGCTATCGGATGGTGTTATATAGGATATCAGCTAATGCTGTCATCTCACCATAACAGCACATTTATTATTGCATCTCATTGATAATAGTAACACCACCGGTCTCTCTTAACTCTCTGGTCTCTGTGGTTTCTCCACCTCAGTACACAGGAGGTAAACAGAATAATTCTCTGATCAAAGCCATTCACAGTGAGGGTTATTTAAAGTTAGAGGGGACACTGACATTATCAGAGCCCCAAACAGCACACTCCCTGGCATCATTTCTGTAAGCACGTTCTAGATGTACACAAAACTATTCTTGGTACTTTTAGCATTTGTCTCTTTTGAAGTTGTGTGATGACTGCATTGCAATAACACAAGTATGACAGGGTAATGTTATTTGAAGAAAAAGGCCAACCTCTTAATCCTAAGTAGGATGTTTACATGCACACAGAAAATGACAACACTCACATATCATAAAATACCTTTGCAAGCACACGTCACAGCCCCTTCAGCTCTGATTGACACTGGTACTACTACTGCTTGTCATCACAGTCTTGCAGGTGCATATGCAAAATCTGAGAAAATGTTCTGACATTTGTTGACAGGAATGACTGCCATAAGTCATTGTGTACCATTGTGTTACAGGTGTCTTGCAAGAGCTAAACCCTCCTAGTTAACAAATCAATGTAAAGCTGATACTTAAATATAGTGAACAATCAAATAGTTGCAGCCACTATCACAAAGAAAAGTTCTAATGAATACATAAAATAAAAAAAGACTTGTTGCTAATCAAACTTCGGGATGATGCTAATCATTTGCGACACTGCCTTACCATTTGTGATTCTGAGGTAGAAGATGCTGTCTTCTTGACTGTCACTACACATGCAGTGTTCAGCATCATCTCTGAAATTCTGTTCCACCTTTAGTATAAGCAAGTTTCTGAAGCAAGTTGCTGAAACAATGCTGCAACAAGGTAAACACTGTGCTATTACAGCAGTGCTTATTAACTACAGTTTGGAAATTACAGAGAGCAAAGGTCAGAGAGGATATTCGTATCAAACACTTCTATTCCATGATCCGCTTTCTGCTATCAGCATGAATGCTTTCTGAAAAGACCAATCAAGGATAATTAGACTAAAATAATTTATTAAAATATGTTCAAAGATTAATTCTATGCACTTGTGAAAAAAAAAATTCTGTCCAGGAAATACAATAAAAAGTTTTAGATAAAATTTCATGAGTATGTGGCATGGGTGGTGGTTAGCGCTGTTGCCTCACAGCAAGAAGGTTCTGGGTTCGAGCCGGGTCCGAGTCCAGAGTTTGCACGTTCACCCATTGCCTGCATGGGTTTTCTCCGACTGCTCCAGCTTTCTCCCACAGTCCAAAGACATGCAACTTAGGTTGACTGGCAACTCTAAATTGCCCTCCTGTGTCAGCCCTGTGATAGACTGGTGACCTATCCAGGGTGTACCACGCCTCTCACCCAGTGTCAGCTGGGATTCGCTGACATTGCCCCCCCTCCGGCCATTAAGAATACTTTAACCTGCCAGCTCCCTAGTATAAGGTCTGCATGAAATCCAAGTGAGCCCATGTGAGAAAACAGCAGTATATAGTCTTGGAATTCAGCAAGTTAGTTGGTGTGTTGATGACGTTTGGTTCTATCATGTGACCAGCAGGAAACTGGATGAATACAAACATCTGATGGTGAAGAAAACTTTATACTGCTATGGCATATCCTGTGGGGTTGTAGGTGTAGTGCGTACTTCCTGTTTGTACTGCCATATTACTACTGATCACATAATAAAGTACTGTTGTTTAATCTAATTTAATCTGACGTCATTACTGGCCATCCACGACAATGCAATGAAAGTATTTAACTGGAGGCACGACAAGATTCAGGAACTTCTGTTGTGAAGAGCCGGCGGCAGAATCATCAGACAACTTTCCTGTCTCTTGACATTCTACCCAGGCCTAGGTATGTCCAGTAGGTGAGAACGCATCTGACACACGGACCATCTCATTTTGTGTGCTATGCGCATCAAAGGGCAACTCTGGACAAAGTCCAGATCTGATTCTGTGGACATACACTAGTAAAAAGTTCATGAGTGAAAACAGCTATATTTTAACAATAATATAAACAAGTCTGTAAGTCTTATGATACTTAACTAGCAGCTAGTTATCTAGTCCTTACAATTTCAAGGTTTACATCTTTGTGCTGCATGTATAGGTACCCTGTAGGGTTTTTTTTTAATTCAGTGTTTCTTATCAAACTAAACTGCAGTCCAGATGCATTTTCTACCTCAAAAAACATTTGTAAAGCTTTTTTTTTTTTTTTTAAATTTGCTTTTACTGCTGCAAACACTGTACTGTTTGTCCCTGCAGTCTTCTTCCTCACTTTACTGGCACATTATTACCCCAGCAACAGTATTACTGCTCTGTGCAATCAGCAGATGTCTCATATAGCTATCATGTGTTAGCCCTAACTATACACACAAACAATGCAACAGATAGACTTGGTAAAACACTTCTCTACAGTGCCACTAGTCAAAAGCTCAACAGGGCATCTTTAAGAATTTTAATCTCCTTTCTTACTGCGAAATATATAGAAATGCACTTTTTAATATGAGCTTTGTGTGGCCATGCTCTGATACATGCTCGTTTGTATGGACATGTTTTTGACAAATAGATGATGATCTGATTAATGATCAGTCATAAAGTGTGTGAAGGTCTCCAGTGCATTAAATAGTAATGATGTCTGTGCTGTGATGCAGTAGTTTTGTAAGCAGCTCATGGCATACAAATACAGACACAGAGAAACATACTGTATGTGACTGATATCAAATGCACTTTGTGATCAATGCTGGAATTAACTGGAGTGTCACAAGGACCAGAGTGCTTTGACTTCAGCTGGTTGCGCTGAAAGCTGTCTTTAAAAAACCATTCAGGTTCTGTATATTTCACATCTCTTTTAGACTCTGTTTCTACACTTGAGCTCTGATTCAGCTACAGGGATGTCAGCTTTGGTTTCTCTTATACTGTGAACATCTTATTGAGTTTTTGTACTTAATTCAGCGTTTCATCACTGATCAATGTTTTATCACTGTTTTATCTTGACAATTGAGCAACTGCCTAACCACTTTTTTCTGTTAACAGTGGACCCCTGAGGTTTACTGACTATAAAAAAGCCTTGAAATGCTGCCCACAATTTACGCCTCTTGGATCCAGCCTGCCTGGTCCCAGCTCCATTTATTTATAGGAGTGTTTCAGCGAGGTTGTGTACAGTGAGAAAAAGCCTTTGATCTTAAATTGCAGATGTTTTCCACGTCTTAGTAAAGAAGGACACTAGTCAATATTTGGCCTGAGGTTATTTAATTTGGACAAGGAGTTTGATTCATACATTAAAAATTCCAATTACCCTGTCAAGAGCTGAGCAAGCCCAGAGGAGGCTGTTTTAATCATACAGCTTTATCAAACTCTTTAAATTGAATTTAACATGGACAGGATCATACATTCTGCCTCGGGGAAGGTGATATTCCTTAATTTGTTCTAAATAGTAAACATTTTAAAAAGCTATGTTTAACCAGAGTTATATAGAGAAAATACTGATCACTCCTTTCCCTTGAATCTCCTTTCTTTTGTAGATCTAAGTTCATTAAAGTTTTAGGGAATTTGACAGTATATTAAATACTTGCTTTGGCTAATCCTAAATGTCATTGATGCCACACCTAAAAACTGTTCTCTACTTTGCTGGTTTGCTGACTGATGTTTACACGAATCAGCTATCAAAATAAATTGTTACTGTCATGTAATTCCTCTCTCTCTCTCACTTTATATATATAAACAAACAGAACAGACAAAAATTTTAATTGCCTCATTTGCCTGCTTCTCATGCTTGCCCACAGTAATGAATAGGTGCTATTCCCTTTCAGCTATCAAATAATGTGGTTAAGTATAAATCTAGCATATGTCTGGCCTGCAGGTGCCCACAACTGGACCTCCTGTCTTACCGTTTCGGACTCTATTTCACAAAAATATTACAGAGGCCTGAGCTGTTCTGAGAAATTTCCCATTCCAATCTTATCAGTGGAAGGAATGGTGTCTGGCGTGGCAAACAAAGTATGCGTAAAGTCCCTAAATAAAGCATGAAATTGATGGGATGCCTGTGTAAGTGAGGCACCACAGAGCCACAGGCCCTCTTGCAGCACTTAGGTACAGCTGCTCACCTCCACACTGCATGCCTTCCATTTGAACTCCCATTAAAGTGCCCGGCACTCTGAGTCAACACTTTTAATGCAGAAAATGACTTCATTCATTTTCCATTATAAGAACCACATTTTAAAATCTGCCTACACAAAACTGTGCTTATTTTTCTGCTTCACCACAGATAAATTTGCATACACTGGGCCACAGAGGATGAAGAACGTTCTCCATTTTAGAAATTTGGTCATGGTTCTGTTCAAGCATAGGATAAAAAGAGGTAAGCGACTTACCTCACCACATGTCAACTTTCATAAGCTGTCTTAGAAATCCAGACACGTAACATACTTATAAGCATGAAGATTATTTGGTGACTTAAGTGTACATTGATGAACTTGATTTCTGTATGCAAGTGTGTGTTGGGATTTGTGTATGTGTGTCAGAGTTTTGCTGCTTGAGAGTGTGTAACAGGTAGCCTCTGCAAAACTGATGTCAGAAAGCCTTTAACTCACCAGGGAACTGGTAGCTGTAGCTGGGTGCGAATCCAGTGTATCCTCGGCCGTACGTTGCCACAATATTAGGGTAACCTTTTACAGAAAGGAAAGAAATAAAAAACAAAGATGAGAACTTGTAATACTATATATATCACATACAGATGTGCAGCCAAAAAAGCACAGACACTAACACTGGGATAGTGCTCTTTATATATTCATTTTGAGAGGGAAGCAAACCTTGAAAAGCTGGCTTTAAAACTGGAGAATCCAGACTACTAAAGTGCTCTCAAGCAAATTCTAATTTGACTTAATACCCTTAAAACAATAAAACTACAATTATCCACATTAAACAAGTAAGTATCACATTTTGGAATAATGTCTTTAATATACAAAGTCTTGCATGAAATATGTGTAAGCCTAGCTTGCCTTGTTTGAAAAATTGCAATAAGGAAGAAGCGATTTATTTTTATGCTTCAAGCCTAATAAAGAGGTGGAATATATTCATAGCTCATAATGTTGATGGTAGATTGTCAACTGAAAAGCATTTGCAGCGTGTGAAGTTTGACAACAAACAAACAAGACGACAAACTGTCTCAATAACATTAACCTCTTATCTTGATCAAACTGCTGTTGCTTGTCCTACAGGGCTTTGTTTTAAGGCTGCTGCTGCTGCATCCTGACATATCAGCTATTTATTTAGTGAGTAAAGTGTTTTATAACCTACAAAAGTAAAGGCCAGACTATAAAAATAGGGCCCAGACTGAGAAAGGATTTTCTTTCAAGAAAAGCAGACCTGGTGATTTAAACTGTGAGCGTTGCATAGTTGCTAACTTTACACACAATCTCGTTTTAAACTCAACAAGTTACCTGACATGGGTCAATAAGCTGTGTCATTATATTTCAACAGGAGCCTAAGTGTGTTTAACTGACAGGATTTCTACCAGTTCCTTCTTCATGTATTCCTGAGATACTGTAGGTGAATGGTAAATAGTTGGGAGCCAAAGCACTGACAAGCGCCTAGACAAACACCACTGCTCTTGGTTCGTAACTGTCTAATTAATTTCCATTATTTATTCAGCCACTAGCTCTCAGGCATTTTTATTGCTCAGTGTAACACTTTATAGCAGGTGCCTTGAAAAGACGTTGGCGTCTGTTTATGTTCTATGCAGCTTCGGTATAGCAGAACGGTTGATGTGATAATATGGCTAGATGCAGCCTGTTAAAAAGATGCCAAGGGCAAGGAAAATAAAGAGTAGCTGCTCATTTATTTGCTCCTCCACCATGGCATTTACTTGTATTTCGCTGTGGGATTTTTTTCTGTCTGAAACACTGACCAGTAATTAAACTGTTATCTATAGTAGTAGAGTTACTGGGGTAGCCAGTGCTCTACGGGAATCACAAGCATGGGCTACTGTAAACGTGTTTAACGTGTCAGACTACAAACAGGAAGTGTGGAAGGACAGCGCCAGTTAAGAGAGAGTTTGGAGCAAATGTAATCACAAATTTGTAAACCAAAGTCAAAGTCTTTTTGAGGGTATAGACTGGTTTAGAAGTTGTACAGTCCCTGGGTGAATAGAGAGTTGCAAAGAGCCCCAAAAAGGACCCAGTGTCATTACAAAAATTTAAGAGTAGCAGATGTATTGTTCATCTGCTGTCATGATTCTTATTACAACGACAGACCCACCAGTTAATTAGCTGGACAGTTTTCAGACAGAAGCAGCTGTGGGCAACATATTGAGAAATGGGGTGTGAGGGAGCAGGCAGACAGGAAGTGGAATAAGGACAAAGCAAGAAATTTGAGAAGAGTGGCTGGGTGAGCAAGTGAGCCTGTGGGTGAGTCAGTGAAAATTTGAGCACCATCAAAGGTAATGTAAACATAATTAACCCTCTAATTATGGTACATGTCTGAGTCTTTATCTGTTTTCCTCAAGCTATTATCACCTTCAACCACAAGTCTGGACTAAATTACCTAATAAGTGGAAGTCCTCTAGGCTGGGGATGAATCACAGGATCCAACCTCGATAGCTCCTTCTTCACTGCGTTGTATACAGTAAGCGACACCTCGGAAACCTTTCTCAGGCTTCGGTGTCCTCAGACCTTGTTAACTCTGCACTAGCGTGATAAATTGGCTGCAGTCACATTACCATCAGAATGTCTAGACTGTAAATTCAGGCCTGCAAATTCCTATAGTTAATGCAGACCTTACAGTTAGTACAACCAAATGAGATAATACCAGCTAGTAAATTTTACAGGGTAATCCATATACTGTATCACATTGCAGTTCTGGAACAAGTACGGAGTTAGACATTTATACATATTGTCCAGAGATGGTGTATATGCACATGAATGCTGTCTACAAAGTGCGGAATCATATTTTGCATGCAGGCATATTTGCGTGGTCGAGTATGTGTGTGAGTGTATGTAGTGTAGGATAAGTGCGTGTTGGTGTGTGCGTGAATGTGAGCATGTGTGTAGAGGCTCTGTTCTGTATGCCTCAGAGCCTGTGCCAGCTGGAATCAGAGGGGTTGACCTTGGTCATAAATATCTAATCAGTGTTTGCTGTCCATGAAAAAGTTCAATTTATTCCTGACCCAATGGGAAAATGCTTCTCCCAGACCTTCTCTCTCAGACAAAAAGAAATGCAACTCACAGAGGCGGTGAGGGGTCTGGTATGGATGAAATAGGACAGACGCTACACCAGAAAAAAAAAAAAGTCCTCATCAGCTGCTGATGAGAAGTCATCACTGGGAAGCTACAGATGGATAGCTTTCACAAAACCCCTCAGTGTTTGTTTGCTCTGGAAAGAACTGTGATATCATACAATGAAAAGCTATCAAACCGCAAAATATAGGATATTATGTGTTTGATAGTGTCTTGCTTTTAAACAGAATAAATGACAAACTGAAATTGTTGGCTTAGATACCACAGCTCCTCATACTCTCTTATTTTAACATTCTCTCAAATGGCAAAGCCATTTTCCTAGTCTGATTACTCCATCACAGTGGGTTTTACATTGCTACTGTAAATGAGGAAACTGCAGCCATGTGTACACTTAAGAAAAGAGCCATAGAGAAGGATATGAGAGCACTGGGAATGTGGATTAAGATACATGTTAAGTTACTGTCTCAAGAAATGTTTGTTATGTGCATATCTACAAAATACTGTGAAACAAGAGAGTGGGTGGAAAGAAAAAAAGGAGGAGAAGGAAGGAGGGATCCTGCTGTCTTTCCTACCATTTCACTATATGAAGCTTGCCATTGTGTCTGACTTGGTGGCAGCGTCTTAGTGCTCTTATTTGCCTTATTAATATGCATGCTAATGTACCCATTTTATGGCTCAACAGTTCTGATTCACTTTAAAATCAATTATCCATCTGCTACACCCATACCTCATCCCGGCTCAAATGTGTATTAATTTCAGTAAACATACATCGGGCACCGCACAATAAAGATAAATGCCTCGATTAGAGGGAGTAAACAAAGGAACTAGGGATGGCTTTAATGAGATTTGGCACAAAAGGAGCTTACACTTTCTTAAATAATGAGCCTAGGGTCCCTTTTTCCAAATGCAAATTATATAAAGGAATGTTTCACTGTCCTTGTTCCAATTTCATTTAGATAAGAGTGTCTCCAAACAAGTTGGCTGTTAATATTCTCACATGAGCA
>NW_018127919.1:3076467-3086384 GCF_001952655.1 Monopterus albus
TGAGCACATCTCTTCCTTTCTGCTTGCCGTCTCCCATTGGATGGAAAGAGCGCTCTCCTCTTTGCAGACACATTAGTCTGTAATAAGTTCTGAAAAGTTCACTGTGCTTGTTAAATACTTCTAACAGATGAGATGAGAAGTGGGAACGACTTAGATCGAGCTGACAGAAGCACTCGTCCGGTCTTATGAACACTTTTACCACAAACAACTGCATAATCACTCTCATGAAAAGGTCAAAGCTGCAATAACCCGGACAGCTTTTGAAACTGTATATAAATAGATTGATAGATATATATACTGTCATACAGATGGAGAGATAAAGAATACTGCTTATTGCCCCTTTTACCACCCCATTTTTCTGGTTATTTCCACTGGTTCTTTTCCAGTTTTTAAAAGAAAATGCAAAACAAGCAGAATGACTCGTTATCGATTTTCAAAGCTGCTTTAATCATTACGTTACCTGGTGCAGATGAAAATGTATGACTCGGTCTTTGCCTGCACCTGCTACAACCGGGAGTGGGAGGGGCTACTGCACAGTAAAATGAGCCTCTTATAATCAGCTGCATGTCGCTTTTGCTTTTGAGGAATAAAATATCTTATGTGGGGGGCAAATCTATTTGGTTGGGTTGCACATACAAATTATATGCATAGATGTGAATGACAGCCAGACAGGCAGACAGACGGGCACGGAGACAGAGGGTGGAGGCAGGGTGGGAGAGAGTGCAATAGTGTTAAATAAAAAGGCCCACAGGCTTGGGCTGGATGGTAATGAAGAGGGGTGGGCCAGCAGCTGAGGTCCCTGTAGATGAGATCTCTCCCTGACATGTGTGTCCCCTTCATTACCCATTAAGGGGGGCACAGTGATGAATCCTTAATATGACATTACACCAATTTTCCTCTTCATTTAGCCTGCTAATGTGCTGGTCTGCTCCTATATGCCCAGGGGCTGCCTGTACCAGACTCAACCAGAAATAGACCACAGTGGCCACTGGTGGCACACTGGCACACCTTGAAGCGGCCTAATTAGGGGCAGTGCCCACCTAATGGGGTTATCTAGACGAGAGTATGCATAAGTTGATTTTTTTAGCTGGTAGACATTGATGACTGAATGGCATGTATGTTTGATATTTTCTTTGACCCCTCACAAAAAAAGCTTATTTTTACGTTTCCATTTGCCACCTAGTAAAAAGCTGGTCACTCAAATACAATTTAAGCCGTAGCTTGATCTTGGACCTGTTCAGCATAATTCCAGAAGTAAATATTATGGAAAGGATTCACATAGATCGTTTGTTTGCGTAACTGTGTGTGTGTTACTGTGTAAGTGGATGTGTGTACGACTCACTCAGCATGCCCATCCCCAACATGAAGGCATCCATGGTGTAGGGCAGACCCCTGGCTCGTCCTCGTGTACCTGGCGGGAACATCACTTCCTTGGGCTGGGCCTTCTTACATTCTACCTATGTAGACAGACAAACACAGGCACATGCACACATTCACACACAAACACACACGCAAACAAACCATTAGAGTGTGTGGGTACAGTACACAACTAGACAAATTTGACAGGGCTGTCTCAGCTCTTTAAGGTGGTTTTCTATTTGACTTGCACAGCACTGGATGTTTTCCATAGAGAAAAACAGGAGTGAGTCAATCTGAGCACCTCACACTTTAGAGGAAAATCTCTAAGGAAAAGTTCATGCTCCTTCTGCATTAAAGCAAAGATTATTGCTCCAGTGAGCATGAGCCCAGTGCCTCAGGGAAATGCAAGCTAAATACTTTCCAAGCGTTTCTGAGACATCGAGGTAGGAGAAGTGCGATTACCAGAGTCCTGCTGTGTGGCAGTGCGTCCAGTTTCTTTGTGAAAGGCAGCTTTTTGTTTATTCTAAATAAAGAATAATCCCTAAAGCAACAACCTCTCTTGACAAAATCTATTTGTTCACTGCTGTTTGTTTCATTTAACTTAAGTCTTGGGCAATGTGTTCAAAATCTCAAGCTCACAAAAATGTGTTTTTTTAAAACCAGATATGCTTCATGTTTTTATATGTGTATTGTGTATTTGTGCATGTGTGTGTGTGTTGGGCTCAAGTTCCCACTGCCCCACAGTTCACAGTCCACATTAAGGGGGGCACAGTGATGAATCCTTAATATGACATTACACCAATTTTCCTCTTCATTTAGCCTGCTAATGTGCTGGTCTGCTCCTATATGCCCAGGGGCTGCCTGTACCAGACTCAACCAGAAATAGACCACAGTGGCCACTGGTGGCACACTGGCACACCTTGAAGCGGCCTAATTAGGGGCAGTGCCCACCTAATGGGGTTATCTAGACGAGAGTATGCATAAGTTGATTTTTTTAGCTGGTAGACATTGATGACTGAATGGCATGTATGTTTGATATTTTCTTTGACCCCTCACAAAAAAAGCTTATTTTTACGTTTCCATTTGCCACCTAGTAAAAAGCTGGTCACTCAAATACAATTTAAGCCGTAGCTTGATCTTGGACCTGTTCAGCATAATTCCAGAAGTAAATATTATGGAAAGGATTCACATAGATCGTTTGTTTGCGTAACTGTGTGTGTGTTACTGTGTAAGTGGATGTGTGTACGACTCACTCAGCATGCCCATCCCCAACATGAAGGCATCCATGGTGTAGGGCAGACCCCTGGCTCGTCCTCGTGTACCTGGCGGGAACATCACTTCCTTGGGCTGGGCCTTCTTACATTCTACCTATGTAGACAGACAAACACAGGCACATGCACACATTCACACACAAACACACACGCAAACAAACCATTAGAGTGTGTGGGTACAGTACACAACTAGACAAATTTGACAGGGCTGTCTCAGCTCTTTAAGGTGGTTTTCTATTTGACTTGCACAGCACTGGATGTTTTCCATAGAGAAAAACAGGAGTGAGTCAATCTGAGCACCTCACACTTTAGAGGAAAATCTCTAAGGAAAAGTTCATGCTCCTTCTGCATTAAAGCAAAGATTATTGCTCCAGTGAGCATGAGCCCAGTGCCTCAGGGAAATGCAAGCTAAATACTTTCCAAGCGTTTCTGAGACATCGAGGTAGGAGAAGTGCGATTACCAGAGTCCTGCTGTGTGGCAGTGCGTCCAGTTTCTTTGTGAAAGGCAGCTTTTTGTTTATTCTAAATAAAGAATAATCCCTAAAGCAACAACCTCTCTTGACAAAATCTATTTGTTCACTGCTGTTTGTTTCATTTAACTTAAGTCTTGGGCAATGTGTTCAAAATCTCAAGCTCACAAAAATGTGTTTTTTTAAAACCAGATATGCTTCATGTTTTTATATGTGTATTGTGTATTTGTGCATGTGTGTGTGTGTTGGGCTCAAGTTCCCACTGCCCCACAGTTCACAGTCCAATTTCACCTGCAGCACTCATCTCTCTCCTGCATTTCTTTTTCACACACCTGTTCTTATACAGGTTGTTTGTTTCCCATCTTGCAAGACAGACATTTTCTCCTCCTACATGAGAGGAAGATGAGAGTGCTATTTACCACGTATCTTTCCTATCTTGATGAATTATAGAGAAACACAAGCGGCTGACAAGGGCGGCGTGGTCTTGTGTCTGCTGGTTGTTCTTTGGTAGGCTGAGTCTGTTCACCATGCTGCACAATCTATTTGCTCCACTGCCTGCTTGGCATCAGCCTGTCCATCTGTTTGTCTGTTTGCCTCCTGGCTCTTGCCTGCTTCTCCCTACTGCCTCCACTTAAGCAGGGCTTTCTCGGCTGCTGCGATTCACATGTCATCCTGGCCCTCTGCACAAGACAGGCTACTGCGCCAGTGCTGTGTACACCTCAACCAAGGTACAGTCCAGCATCCATACAAATAAGCTTGCAACTCTGACAGGCCAGCAGTGCACATTACTATTCGCACACCACTCATTCACATATGCACAGTGGTGGACACAACATGCTACTGCGAGTTGCCAACCTGAAATAAAACCAAATTTGTAAGAAGTAGCTATACTAAATAAACAGTTTAACAAGGCCTGTATATCCAGCACAGAAGAAGAAATGTAAAAAGGGAACACTAATGAAAAAGGTTCCTATTACAGAGGGAAAGTTGCTGCGTTGCACAGCTGTGATTTGTTGCTGACAGCAGCCCTCATTTGTAGCAGACCAACTGAAGCACACAGTTCCCTCAGCCACTTTGTAGCTGTCACTACTGTGCCCTCGTTGCTCGCCTGGCATGGTTTGATTTTGCGCTGAAGAGAGCGCAGGCGCTCAAGAGAATGAGCCATGGCACGGAAATAGGAACCGGGTGGGACAAATGGATCTGTTAGAAATCTCTGCACACTGCTGGGATTTTCACATGTTCACATAGCTGGGTGACAAATACAGCCGAGCTCTGCCCACACCACAGACATGACAGCATCTGATCAGTGTCCTCCAGTAGCCCCTGCCACATTCAGCAAGGTGGATGCTCAGGTAGTCGGCTGGGAGTAAGGAGGACATGGGTGTGAGCTTTGCCTACATGCTCTCAGATGTGAATCTTTGATATTCAGAAAGAGGGCTCCTTGTCATGGATTTAAAACCAGCCAGAAGCCAGGATGTGTGATAGAGTGTGTATGTGTGTGTGTTCACCTGCTTCAAGCACACAGGAGTGTTAGAGTAGGAGGGCAGGAGCTTTCAAGAGTGAACTAAGTAAAAAAAAGAAAAAAAAAAAAAGAAAAAGAAACGGATGGCAAGACATTTGCAAACCTGACAATGAAGCACTTCAAATGGTGAACGCAGCTGTGAATGAAGAGATTCAAGCAAGTTTTTACAGACTGCATCTGTTGCCACATGCACTGAGAAGGAACTGAATTTACAGGCTCTCATTTTAACTGCGAGTATGGTCCTGAATTATGGCTTGGGTAACCAGGCGTCTTGATACGGTTACGAAGACAGCACAGTATTGTGTTGTGAAAGGTATCCACCGTTTAGATGTCATACTGTAAATGGAGGTGTTTGAGCACTATTGTGCCTGACTGAGAAAAGGGACACCCAAAACAACCTGCCTTGGCTTCACTGCCAGGAAAGTTACCCTGTTTTGTGCAGAAATAGCACCCAGGAGATCTGAGAGCCTCAAAAACACACACATACAGTTTGTAAGACAGCTGACAGTTCCTGCCACAGTGTTTGACAACGCACGGTTACCTGAACCTGTGTGCTTTCAACATATATTGAGATATTTCAACCTCTGCTACACTGCTATACTGCACTCTGCTTATCTTTGAGTTTTGTGTCACTCTGTAACCCACGGTAAAGTCGGGTGAAGGAGAAAAACAGAAAGCCAAACAGTGGAGCCTATACAGTTAAAGAGCTTAAATAAATACTGTATAAGTTATTTCATAATGCTGTTTGTGATTGTGTCAAAGGCTTAATGCTTGCCGACCTGGAGGATTCCTAGAACAACTACAGTAGGAACTTCTTACTGTTAGTTAGTTTGAACAATCAGAACAATCATTCTGACTCCAGTCTGTCACATCTAACTGTTTATAAAGTTCTTGGATCTCATCCACACAACCTGCAGCCCAGTTTGTCAGGAGTGAAACGTAATCCAAACCAACATTAGGAAATGATATAGTGATACAGGGAGACAGACATACAGTAGACAGCTGATACAAATGCTTGGAAAGTCTGGCTTGATAAAATCAAAAAAGGGGAGTAGTTACATAAAGAAAGAAATTTCAGAAGATGTCATGTAAATAGGTCACCAGCTAATTCTGTCCCTGGCTAGACGTTTAAATTCAGGTAAAAAAAAAGAAGTGATACAGTCCATATCACATCCATCGCCAGAACTTGCAGAATATTTCATTTTGTTTTGCTGCTGTCTTGTTCTGGTTATGAATTTATGACTTTTGGGGGTTATTATTCTTTATCTACAAATAACCATGCTTGGTACTGAAATTATGAGGCGCTAAAAAAAAGACACACACACACACACACACAGAGACACACACACACACAGACACACACACAGACACACACACACAAATACACGCGCGCGTAAACAAGGACCTCGCAAACAGTTTTTTGATCAGTGTAGTAATGCAGCCCACGGATGACAGAATAAAACAAACAACTGTCTTTGATTTTATGTAAACCCTATGATACAGAGCCGAGAAAAGCTTCAGCTCTGACATTTCTAATACATCTCCCATACATTATTAACCTTGTAGGTATAACAGGACGGTGTGGGCGGGGTGGACTGACAATGACTGTCCTTCAGGGACGAGTGTTGTTGGCGTGATGTGTGTTTGTGTGCATGTAGAGGGGGAGGCGACTTTCAGCCTTGCCGGTGAATGGACTCCATCAGCACAGTGGCAGATTGAAGAAAGGAAACAGTGTGATTCATTTAGTCCAGCTCCCACTCCTAGCTCAACAGTCAAAACACATAGACTGAATAGTTGGGAAATGTCATGGCTCTGAATGCACAATGTCAGGCATGGTGGTGTGGGATTATTCACTTAAGAAGTAGGCTACTCACAACCATTTAACAAGTGGTTTATTTAAAGAACAGACTGATAACCAAGCTAAGACAATATTTTGAACATTTAAGATAAAACCTTTAGCAATATTTTATGTGAACATTTTCTATTAAAGGGAAATCTAGTGGATAGAGATACAGTATTTTGACCAGTGAAAACGCAGGACACGCATACTCTAAAAAGGTTAGCAGGGCAGGCATAATGGACAAAGCAATGCCAAAGGATTCAGATGTGGTGCATTTAGTCATATTTCTGTGATAACGTAAACATTTGAACTTTACTGAATTGATGAAGAGGAGAAAGACAATTTGATACATTCCCACCTTGCAAACACCTGCTTTTAGTAATATCTGTTGTAATCCCTTTGAGTCCAAAATAATCAGAGCCTCTATTCTCCACAACTAGTACAGACTTGAAACTACAATGCTTCAAGTCAGAGAATTAGTTTGTTTAACACAGGTTTTGGTTGGAGTGTCCCTTTAAGACCACTGAAAACATTTTATGCCTGGTTCAGACTACACAATTTTTTTTGTATGACTCCATGGTCACTATGTCAGATTACATGATTATAGAATCATACATTCTTGGATGAGGGATATAACAGACTACACATTGGTACCCAACAGATCACACTCTGCACGACTTGGATGTGCCAGGGACCAGGGGAATGTAAACACAGAATAGCGTTTCTGGTGTGTGTGATACTGGCTGCTTGTGTTCAGAAAAGCATAACAAAAGAAAAGCTGTTCGTGGATCTGTCTCTTGGGTCGCACGAAGAGTGCAGCAGTCTATGTGTTATCTATCCTTTATGGAGAACTTGAGGTCCATCCATCCTTCCATTATCTCTACTGCTTGCTTATTACCAATTAGGGTCGAGAGGGGCTGGAGCCAAACCCATCTGACATTGGGTGAGTGGTGGGGTACACCCTGGGCACGTCGCCATGTAAACAAACAACCACACACACTCAAGGGCAATTTAGAGTCCCCAATCAACCTAAGCTTTGGACTGTGGGAGGAAGCCGGAGTACCCGGAGAGCACCCACGCAGGCACAAGGAGAACATGCAAACTCCACACAGAAAGGCCCCAGGTTGGCCAGGGTTTGAGCCCAAAACCCTCTTGCTGTGAGGTGACAGTGCTAACCACTTTTCCGCTGTACCACCATAACTTGAGGTAGCAGTTAAAAATAAGTGTCTCAAGTCAGTTTGTAAAACCAAAAACTAGTTATAGTGTACCTATAGGATAGCTACTTCACAAGATTTGAAAGTCAATATGTTAACGTTAGCTGTATCACTGATATTTAACAAATATGGTTCAGTCTAATATGCCAAAAATGTTGTAAACAGAAGAGTGATCTGTGCTGCTGTTGGGTCAGCGTCGCCCTACCACGTAATAGACAATGCAAAAAAATTCTAATATGCTGGACTTTATGCTGGGCCTTCATGAGGCATACCAGACACACCATCCTTCATCGTTTACTATGACACACTATACCAGATAAAACGATCGATTGCCGTGTCTGACGCCGTTTGTTGGTTCCCAGGGCCCACAACTGTCGGGTCGGCTGTTATTAGCCTTAAATCATGTAGTCTGAACCGGGCCTTGGAGAGTGACTTCCAATTTTGAACTCCTTAAATTCAGGATCATTAAAATGAATTAGGTCTGAGTAATGATAAACTCATAACAGCAACAAGTTCTGGATAAAGCAAAGTGATGCCTTCACTGGCCAGCAATCTCACAGGAGTCATCATGTCTGATGATATCTCTGTGCAGTTATATAAAAGTTAAGGAATATAAGGTCATTTTAAGGGCCAGGTGCACCCTGCGGTGCCTCCAATGTTCCCTTGTTATGCTTCTATATTCCAGAATGATAGTGTCACCATACACGCTGAGAAACACATTCAAAAATGGGGCCATGATCATCAGGTTGATGTCAAATGGCTTCCATCACTTTCCCAATCAGCAGGTCAGCACATCATCGAACTTTTATGAGACATCCTGGAGTGCGGAGTGTGGAGTGGATTTCCACCTCCTTCATCCCACAAAGCTTTACTTCTTCAATGAAGAAGGGTAAACATCTGATTACTTACAGTCCAGAACTTGTAAGGGATCACTGCATGAGCTCCTCCAAAGGGTGGTTCTACTCCCTTAACTTGATGTTCAAACAGTATTAAAGATTTCCACCCCTTAAAAAATATTTTCCCAGGCACTGTCAACAACCCAGAGACTTAAAGGGTCCTTAGGTTTCTCTCTATAGAAATCTCCTTTGAAATAGCAATAGTTAGTTCAGTCCATAGCTACAACTGTGTGTGTGCAGGGGTGATTTATACACTATAAGACTCACACATAGACATAGACACACGCACACCTGACTTCATGGTTTCTAGTCTGAGTGTGGTAATGTTTAATATACATCACAACTGGGTGTGGTCACAAGTACAACAGACCACATGTGACCACATCCAGCTTTATTGTTAAGTTTGTTCAAAGGTTCCAGAGACTTACAGAAGTACAGTGCAGAAGACCTTTTAATTCATGGAGGCTAATAAAGCTATTTGTCCTCCTTCCAAAATCTAGCATGGACTTGCTCTTTAAATCTGAACTTTGATTTGATTTATTCTTTCAAGCATGTAAAGACAGTTATGTCAACACACATAATTTTACACATATCCAACAAATGCTAATCCAATATCAATTTATACCTAGTACATGGTTGAATGGAGTAGGAAGAAGTCAGACTTATCCAGTCCTACCCCATGACATCATCTTACCATCATTGGTTTGCAAGCAGTATCTCTACATAGATAATTATCTTCTACACCACACAAGTAATATACTAAAGAATTATTACAAAGTGTTAACATTCATACACCACACCCACAATGTTCCATCTAATTAATCATTAAGCCTGTTCTTGCATATATCTTGATTGACACATACCTTTATATTTATGTTTAAACTCATCAATTCTATTACTATTTTTTATGTCTACACTTAAATTATTCCATAGTTTTACCCCACTTATGGAAATACAAAATCTTTTTTTGGTTGTACGTATAGCATGAATTTTTAAATTTAACTGACCCCTTAAATTGTATCCCCCTCCCCTTTCATTAAATAGTTTTTGAACTCCACCAGGTAATAAATTGTTCCTGGCTTTATACATAAACACAGCAGTCTTATATCCCACTAAATAAAAATTTTAACAATTTAGACTGTAAGAAAGCTCCAATGGTATGATCCCTGTACCCCATCTTATGCACAATTCTTAGCGCTCTTTTTTGTAATATATACAATGGTTGAAGTGAGCTTTTGTATGTATTTCCCCAGTTTTCAACACCATACTCCAAGTATGGTAAAATCAATGAATACAAAATGCGTAGTGCTTTCCCGTCCAAAATATATCTAACCCTTGCCAATAT
>NW_018127919.1:3088264-3113483 GCF_001952655.1 Monopterus albus
TTTGTAATTCATTTTGTTTTTATACAGTTCCTGTCATATACTTTCTTACATATATTTAAAAATTGCTCATATGCTTTATCTAAGTCTTCCTCTCTGTAAACTGATTCCCAGTTTTGCCCCATAAAATCCTCTTTTAGCCTCCTTACAGCATGCTCATTCGTCACCCTCCTATAGACACACTCCAGCAAATTATCCACCACCCTTGACATTTTGTCCACTTTCTTATAACAAAAGTTTTTATCTATGTACAAGGCCACACCACCTCCCATCTTATTCTCTCTGTTTGTACATACCAAGTCATAGCCATCAAGGTCAAAATCCATTCCCCTTACATTATTAATCCAAGTTTCAGAAATAGCAATTATATTAAAAGAATGTGTAAGACTACTAAGATAATGTTTTATACTCTGAAAGTTTGCGTATAAACTTCTGCTATTAAAGTGAATTAATGATAATTTGTTTTCAGTCTTAACATTGTTGTTAAACTGCTCATCCGTGTAATACTTGCAGGTATTTCCAGAATTCTTAAAAAAGTTTTTTTTCAGGGTCAAAATCATCGTCCAATTCATGATAATGTTGTTCAGTGTCTCCAATTGTGTTCAGTTCCACTCCAGTTGTGTTCAGTTGGGTATTACATTATTGATTAGTGAAGAAACATAAGGGATAATACATTATCAGTATTATACACCACAGAGAAAATGTGTATTTAAAATAATGAATTTGAACTATATCATTTATATCTAGACAAAATTCATATAATATTCTTATTCCTAATTACCTTGAAGGCATACTATGTGACTACCATATTTTAAATAATTGTATTCATATAACCATTGCAATAACATCTTCAAATATTCTGAAATTATCTAAAGATGTTTCTCTTTCATGGGATAATAAATTATTATTTTTTAAACTGCAAATTTATGTAGTTCTATGTTTCAGTTGTGTTTTAGAATACTGCTGTGCTTTATTTCACCAACAGTAAGTATGGCTGCAATGCAGGTGGTACTGGCTTCTTGATGGAATTTCATAAAATACCAACATTTGGACCTTCACTCCCCATGGAGTAAATGTTAGAGGCAAAAACTCAAGCCAAAGCTAAGCTAATAAAAACATTTATACACCTCACCACCAAGGCTGTGGTCAACAGATTGCAACAGTTTTGTCATCTAATGTACAATTTACTGAAGCTTCAGCATGCTTGCTGTAGCAGTGTTGAGTCAAACTGTAGGACTCCTACCCCTCTGTACTGTATCTCAGTGGTGATCAGAAAACATGGTGCTAGGTACTTATGTGCAATATTTTACCCTCCACAGAGTACAGCACTAAGAGTCTTGGCAGCCTACAGCAATAGTTTCAAATAGCATAACTTTTTCCCCTTATCCCAGTATCCATTGTTTTATGTAAAATGAGTTTAAACACTGTCCCCAAAACATCTCTTCAAAAGAAATTATACTTAAAAAGAAGAAAAACTTGATTGATTGAAAATTTTGATTAAAATGTTAAAAATAAATTTAGAGGAGAAACAAATTATGAACCCTGTTCTATGCTTTTTTTTTATTTTTTATTTTTTAGATTTAAACTATATTAGGCAATAATGTTAACCAAAATTTAGGGGAAAAGGTGATTCATCCTGCTTCTTTAATGAAAAAAAGCACAACATGGTGCTTTTGTAAAAAATAAACAAATAAAAACCAAAAATGCTCTGTCAGTAATAAAGCATGGGTTACAGTATGCTATTTTTCCTTTCAAAACTGTGCTAGAGAATATCTGTAAGTACTTTATTAGGACTGATGTATAAATGCCTTCCTGTATTAGCGTTCTTCCTCAGTGACTGGGAGAGTCAGAACTTCTTCTCCTCAGCGCAGTAATTGGTTGGTCACGTCAGGAAGACACAGGGAGAAACTGATGACTAACAGAAAATTCCTCCCCCCCGTTGTGATCCTTCACTAGTGTTGAATATTAAAAATGACACATTAAAGAACATTACCTTGAAGCACTTGAGTAAAATCAATGTGAGTCCATTTTAATGGCACACTGCTTGCTCATCACAGCCAATACCTGATAGGTATTATTATGAATTAGCTGCACATTCATAATGGTGTGATGGGGAATGATGGAAGGACTTCGGTTTTAACGGAATTCACACCCCTTCCTCAGCAGTACAGAGGTGCTGTCTTATTACAGTATGATAAACTGTTAAAGCATCTGAAAACTGTCAAGCCATCTTCTGCTTACTGATTTTTAGTAACAAAATATTTACTGGTTTTAATACAAGGTGCTGTGGTTAAAGGATGTTTCTGAAACCTTGTGGAGCCCTGGAGAGGATAATCCATACTTTTATTACATCTTGTATTTGCTAAAGCAGGGCAGTCTACATAGGTGAGAGCAATGTGGAAGGCTGTACAGCTCGAGGGGAAGGCTGAGAGCTCCTTGCTAAGCAGCACCCTATTTTTAATTATATATGAGGCAGAACTCACTGTGACAGAGAGCAAGTGCTGCTGAGAGTGAGGCTTCGGTGGCACATGAACACAGGGTGATTGACCAAGTCATTAAAGGTCTCGTCACTAATATCTGTGCGGGCACTGAACCACTACGCTGCCAGAGCCCTTGAGAGGATGGGCAAGGAGAAGGTGGGGAGCCCTGTACATCCACAGCCCTCCTGAGTGGGGTGGAATTTCTGTCTGCATCAATTATTCAAGAACCATCTTAGATAACACTCGCAGGGAGGATGGATGAGGTCTATTTCTGTATTGTACTTCATAAGAATGAAGAAAGGAGGCATTTTTTTATGTGTTGCTGGTGCTTCAGTTCTGAATAACCAGTACTCTCTCCTCTGTGCAACAAAGGTAAAACCTGGAGGGTATTTGAAAAATGCTCTTAACACACTCCACATTTTTTCTCAGATGCCAGCACTTTGTAAAAGATGTGAGGGACACACTTATTTCTTGCATTCTAGAAAGTTTAATGGATAGTAGGCGTTGCCAAGAGGGGCCCTTACAATGGTGACAAAAGCCTCAGAAAAGTGACCTGTGCTCTGTGCATTCACAGTGTAACCCTGTTATTAACTGATCACAATAACAGTAAGTGTCATGATTGTGACACATCAGCTAATCGAATGTACGTATGCACTGACTGTTGGATGAAGTCTCAGATTAATGTTTCTGACAAGACAAGAAGGAAGGATGAAAAACTTAAATAACCCTCTGTTTTTTCAATATCTTTATCTCCCACAGTCTAAATAATAATAATAGTAAATGTAATTACAATTAGCTAATTGGATGTTCAATGGAGCATATGCAGTTCATGCAAAGGAAATTAAAGCAAAGCAGCTTTATTTAGCTAAAACAATGTCTGAGGGCCATGACACACCACTGTTGGGTCGTCAGTGAGCGTCTGTCGGGGCTCATCTTCCCAGTGTCTTGCACCGTTGGCACTAGTCAGCCTCTGTCGGTGGCTTTTCGGCCAGTTCTACATATCGAATAGGTGTCGGCAGTCGGGCCTCATCGATGAGAGACAACTCTGGTTGGTTACTGAGCTTAGGGAATCAATACATGAGAAGAGAATGATTGGGGAAAGCCCCTTCAGACTGTCACTGTAGTATCCATGATTTCATATATGTAGTATGGCTTCTCTTTGTTTTTTGCCTCCACATCCTCCTTTCTTCTTTCACAACCAAAAGACCAAGGGCAGAGAGCGACAGTGTTATTTGCAACTTGTTATCAAACATATTCTGGATTAGAAGCAGCTATAAACAGTGGCTGTGTTGAACTAGAGCGGCTTTGCTTACAGTTTTACATCTGGTCTAGCTCTTCTTCTTTCCCTTTCTGAATGGTGAATAAAGATATCGCCCCCTGTTGGGGGAAGTTATTTCTATTACGTAAGTGGAGAATGTTCATGCTAATTGGCCTTTGGCTGTAGTCTGTGTGGTGTGTTCAAGTACCAATGGCCCAGAGAAAGCCAACATGACGCAACACAGAGGTCGGCCTTCATCACTGCTAGTTCTTTCACGCTGACTTGGTGTGTTTCTGCCCTTAGGGTAGTAAACCTGTCAAAGTGTTAATTTAAAAAAGGTACTTTATTGAGGAAACAAAGTTACTGTATCTCTATGCAAACAGCAGACTAGGCATTAGCAAGTTTGCTTCAGGTTATGTTGCATGTTTGGAAACGTGCATCCCCAGGGGCAGCACACATGCTTTTAATGTCAGGAAAACCTTATTAATTTTTTCCACATGGTTATCAACAGTTCTTCATGCATGCTTCCAATAATGCTGAAAATAATCTAAAACATTGCTCTGTGACATCCACTTCTAAGTGTATTAGCTGGTGGGATGGAAATGCCAAATATTCACTGGGATATCAAAGTTGGCACTATAGTAAAGCTGGTATATGACATGTACTGTACTGAGATCAGGACACTGGCACAGCCTTTATGTTTCCATTACTACTTGAATGCAAGTATTTGTTGCTGGCTATTTAGTACAGCATTTTTTTGAAACAAGAACAATAGGTCTGTTTAAAATGATAGTTCTGCTAAGCACCATCACTCTTCTAATTTATGTTACCCAATGTTGTCTGTTACAAAGTTATCAACTTTGATTGATATTTTGGGTTTAATTTGGCCATTTTTTGAATATTGGGAGACAGCAACCATGTTATGAGTTCAAAGTTCAAAGTGTTTATATGTCATATGCACAGTTAGGAAACATGTTTCCCTGTACAATGAAATTCTTACTTTGCCGTCCACATGAATGCCACAAAATACAAATATAAAATAGATAAATAAGTAACACTAAATCTAAGGCACTTTAAGCAGCAAATGCAGCAATATAATAAAAATATACAAGAATATAACAGAATGTATGCTGCATGGGAGCAGCATGTGCAGCAGTCAACAGTCATTGTGCAATTATGCATGTGCAAACTGAGAATGTAAACAGTACAGGTCGACAGTACAGGTCGACAGTACATGACGTAGTTCCTGGTAATAAACTCCTCAGCTGTTTAGGAGTCTGATGGCAGAGGGAAAGAAAGAGTTTTTCAGCCTAGAGGTCCTGCATTTCACACTTCTGAACCTCCGGCCAGAGGGTAGGGAGGTGAACAGTCCGTGCTGAGGGTGGGTGGGATCTTTGAGGATGGAGACAGCTTTCCTACACACCCTGTGGTGGTAAATGCTCTGCAGAGAGGGCAGGGGAGTCCTGATGATCTTCTCTGCCGTCTTTACCATTCTCTGCAGGCGCTTGCGGTCCATAGCAGTAGTGCTGCCATACCAGACAGTGATGCAGCTGGTCAAGATGCTCTCAATGATGCAGCTGTAGAAGTTGCAAAGGATCCTAGGTGACACCTCCTCAGGCTCCCACTGCATCCACAAATACAAGTTTAAAAACTGAGGTGGCCCCGTTGGGCCGGTAGGTATCCTGCAGGGGGTCCAGGGTGCCTGGTATACTGTTCTGAATGCAGGCCAGCACCACTCTTTCAAAGCACATCATAATAATTGGAGTGAGTGCCACTGGCCTGTAGTCGTTCAGGCAGGTGACCGGGCTCTTCTTGGGAAGGGGAATGATGGTTGTGGTCTTAAAGCAGGTGGGAACAATGCTCATAAATAAAAAAATGTCTGTCTTTTAAAGACGACTACTGGTTATCTACATTATTTAACTTAAGCAAATTCTCATTCCTAATTAGTACTACTGTTTAAAATCCAATTATTACAGTACCTAGAACTTTGAATAAATAGGCTTTCTTATGAACTATTATTGTAACATAACAATTGAGCAAAAATAGGTTCTGAACAGCTTAGAAATCAAGGTTTGTGTGCATAAATAGACTCTCTGGTATGTGTATTTATGCTTAATATTGATCTGCAATATTTGTGTGTTCACACAGTGTATGTCAAAGAATTTGAGACATTTGATTGTGACAGAGTGTCTTCCATACACATACAGATATTTCTGTCATGCATGGCTTTTTTTGGTTGCTGTCCTGAGCATCGACTGTGATGCAGTGAAAAGGCATGGAGGGATGTATAACGGGGTCATGTGTGACCTGGGCTGGTCCCTGGTGGACATGGTTCTACTACACTGGTCCTGTCAGTCAGACAGTTTCAGGAAAAGGTTGGGAGAAAGTGAAGACACATAGTGACTGAACAGTATTAAGACAAGTATCCTCCCCACTGAATCGTAATCCACAGAACTGCTAAAATGATGCAGGGTCTCTCAAGAGGTCTGCAGGGTGGAACTGGGTAAAGGAGGCCCTACTGTAGTGTCACACTCGCTACACTGAGGTTGGTTTCTGTCAATTATCATAAGTGACACAAGTGGCTTAGAAAACTGCTGCTGAACTCTGTAGAGCTTTGGGATTGACAATATTACCGGTGTAAATAAAACAAGCATCACTGGGACTCAGTCGAAGGTGTTAATCCCTGACTAATGAACTCTACCTCTGCCAGTAGCTTCCCTGTTGCATCCCTGGACATCTCCACCTGTGTGTGTGTGTGTGTGGTAAGGGATTCAGAAGGACAGGCTCCACTCTCCTGTCCCTCAGCCTGACAGGCAGAACTCAGCCACACAATTTCGCGCTTTGTGGGCAGTACACACCACTGCTTTCCCATCCCTGAGACCCAGAAACCCACAGAGTGTGAGTGTGTGTTAGCTTGTGCATATGAACATGAACACACACATACGCACACACACACACACACACACATTAGCTCTGCTATTAATACTAGGGGAAAGAAGAAATCAAATATTAATCCTTCAAAGTCCACCTGGAATTGTAAAAAAAAAAGAGTTGACTTACCATTTTATTATTGATTTCATGAAAATGAATTTCACAGACTTTCTCTACGATGTCTTCACTCTCAAAAGTTATGAAACCAAATCCTATGCAGACAGAAACAAAGGAGGGAAGGGGAGAGAAAGAGGGAGAGAATGAGTTAGTGGAGAGCCTTAACAAAACTTCAGCAACTAAAAGAAAATGCACCACAAGATGGAATACCATCACCAGCCGGGACCAGAAACTATGCGAGTACATCTGTGGAGACTGGCTTGGGCATGGAAAAGAACAAGTGAACAAGACAGACATTGTCCTCTTTAAATCAGGAATATGATGAAATCTGCCACATTATTAAGGGCACTCGAGGACCTCTTCTACAAAGAGAAGATGGAAAAACAGCACAAAGCTCATTTAATGAGATTCAGGGAGCTAGGGGCCTAGCATCTGAATTTCATTAAATGCATTTTGTGTTCTTTTTATTGGAATCTCACTGTATAACAAGCCCTCGTTTTTATGTTAATGCAAGCCTCAGAATGAACGTGTCGTTGACAGTGGGATTTTCATGCCATATTTATAGGATAAAAGCTTAACCCCTCTTTTAATACAAAGACAGAGAGACAAGATGGTTTCAGACTTTTGAACACAAGTGGATTGCAGTGCTTTCCTCTGTGTTTTGATGGTGATGCACAAAGCAGTCTAGCTTCTGTATAGCTGGGGTTGAAAGGAAAACTGATATTATATTTCTTTTGCAGGGGGAGAGGAAAGTGCACAAAAGAGAAACGGTTAGTGAATAAAGCAGCAAGTGGGAGTGAAAGAAGATGAGATTCTTTTCAAAATGGCAAACACCTGGCGCTGAAATAAAATCACCTCAGATTGAGCTTAAACAGCCGTCGCTGCACACAACAAGCCGTGTGACTGACATACTCCACAGACAGCAGCATCAATTTACTGTCATGGAATGTCAGACAGTACAGTAAGAACAGTCACCTACTGAATACACTAACAGAGAAGACAGTGGTGCAAATATTCCTTGTTGGCTGAGAGTGAATAGTCATACAGTGTTTGGACAAATCCATCACAAAGCCATCAGCTTACAGCCATCAGCCATTTCCCAGGACAAATCTCAAGTTAAAGACTCAAGGGGATGCTTTTCAGAGCCTAGTGTCCTGCACACATGTATTCACATACCAACATATACAGGATACAAAGGTATACAAACAAAAACAATTTGTCAACCATTGCTCGTTTTGCTGTTAAGATAGAAGAGCCATGACACTGAGGGGTCAAAAATGGCAGCAGGTCACATGACTCATGTAGCTTCAAATAGATCCAAACAGTCAATTAAGATCCATTGTTTTCTGTAGGGAACAGTTGGATTTACTGTATCAGCACTGACTATTTTTAATGATTTGTACAGCCTTGCATACTAATTCTGTGTTCTGTTGTTGTAGATAGCTCAATTAATTTAGCCAGTTAGCTACGTACCTATCCTATTAAAGCGACAATATTTGACAGATACAGTCAAAAGGTTGTAAAATGTATTATGACACGTCGTTAACTTAAAATGTCACAACTATAATCGTTGCTATTCGTTTCAACTTCTTACTTTGGAAGATAGCAGCCAAGTCAGTGTAACTCTATGGTGGTGCTGCTAATGTTTGGAACTATTTGATGTATCATGATCCACCATTGCTGTAAAAAATGGTCCTTATATAGTCAATGGAGATATCATCACTCTCCTTCTTAATACACTCTGGTTCTGCTGTACCGAATATACTGAAGTAGTTTACCCCTTTAATATACTGTATCTGTTTGCACTGGGCTGTTGCTGGCTATGTGGGAAATCAGTGAGCAATGACAAACAAATTTCAAGCGCGATTCAGTTTGCAAGTCAGAATCTGAGACTGTACAGGCATGGATCTGTAAGAGCAGAATTGCATTTAGGAGTGAAGGAGAATCCCTGCGTCTTGCTGAAGTCATCTGTTAAGCTCACGATTCTGTCCTCCTCGCTCTCAAAACTGTCTCTGCTCTTACAAATCCATGCCTGTGCACTCTCAAATTCTGATTTGCAAATCAAAGAGTTCTCGCAACTTGTTTTGTGCACTTTCAAAACCTTTGATGCCAAATGACTTTCACACAAACACCAGTAGGGAAATCTGAGAACAGAGACTTAGAAAAGAGAGCACATATGGCTGAGATTATGCTCTCAAATCTGAATCTGCACTTACAAATATGTATCTGTGAAATCTGAAATGCTGAGGTGAAGGCTGAGTAGTGCTTGAAATGTGGTTTTGCACCCTCTAATGTTTTGGTGGGGGTTTTCTTCTATACATATCATGTTATACTGATATCACAATAACAAATCTAGAGATGCACCATCTGAAATTTTCTTGGCCAGTTTCTGATTATTTTTTTTTTTTTAAGTTTGACCTACTGATTCCCATTTTGGCCAATTCCAAGTTTCTTTCTTTCAAAGAACTGTAGTTGACAGCATACACAAACATTTTTGTAACTTTAATGAAAAATGTAATAAAATTGTAATAAAAATAAAACTATATTAAAGTTTTACATGGTCTCTTTCACTTTTTTTTTTTTTTTACAAACCTCCAACTAAAGATGAAATGCAGTACTTGTACATCTCCAAATATAAACAGGTGCAACAGGTAATAGAAACAGGAGTCCTACTGAGCACACCGTTCTTTTTGAAGTGTGTGTAGTTTGTATTTGCTGTGTTTTATCACAGGCTGGATACACTGTACATATATATGCATTTCATGTGTAGCTAGTAATTCCCTTATTGTCTGCTATTTGTTGGAGATTTAGATGTAGATTTCCCTTCTCCTAGGTGTTTCTGTAGGCTCCTCTGTGCACTGTTTGTACACCAAGCGCTTCCAGTGTAAAAGTGAACACATACCTGATACAGACATGAGTGCGACCTCGCTTGAAGTGCAAGCAAGATGCTACGCGAAGCACATGCTATGCTTTTGATCTGTGCCACTGCATGCATGGCATGAACTGTTGTGCCTCTAAACTTGATCAGCACAGAACTGGAAAGGTCAGAGTGATTGGCCGGTCACCTGTCAAGGCCGACGCTGAAAACCGGCCATTTGTGATCTCCCTTGATTGATAACTGCATCTCTAATCAAATCACATATACACTACCATTTTTACCCACCCTTACTGTATTCATAGCAGCTAAAATTGTCCATCCTCACACACAAGTGGAAAAATGAAGTGTATTATAATGCATTAGTTTCCTAAACAGATTATTCTATTAATTCATTAGATCATCCAGAAAAATACAGATTTCTCTGTCGGTAGCACTTTGCCCTGCTTGCTAGCCACCCTATAACAAACACTGGCATTTATACTGTAGGTCTGTCATAAAGTCTTTATCTGTTGTTTGCATTTTTCTTTTCCGCTCCTCCTCCAGCCCCTTCTGCAAAAATAACAAAAGATTCTCCTCAGCCCCTCTTCTGCTCGACCACATCCAAACCGTCTTGTCAAAAGAAGGGCTGGAAACCTAATGTGTAAGCTGATTAAACACGAACAACATCTAATCTAATGAGATCTTATGAGACAGAATATCAATTTCCACTGAGACATCTCAACGCTGACTTGTGGCAAGAGCACGTTGCACATGTGCAAGGTTGGAGGAGACAAGGGACCGGTGACGACGACAGGCTAGAACAGGTGGGGGGAAGATGCACCCTCTTCTTCAACCTCACCCCACCTCCATGCCAGCGCATGGAGCACTTCTGACAACCAACAAATCAACCGCCAAGAGTAATTTGTCACAGAGGAGTGTGTAGGTAGAGAGAGTGAAGTCTGCAGGGAACGAGGGCGGAAAGGGAAGGAGAAAAAGGTGGAGATGAAAGGAGAGGGGGTGGAGAGAAAGACAGAAAAGGTGACAAGGAAAGAGGTTAACACACATGGCCCCTGTCGCCACACTCCTTCCTGCTGCTACAGGCAGCTCCTCCATCAACTGACAGGACATTTTACAGTGCACCATTATATCCACTGGGGTCAGGGCCAAGCCACACCACCACAGATACCACCAGCAGGGCTTTTCCACCCATGACTGGACTTGTTTAAATGAACAAAAAGACATTCTGCTTTAGTGTAAACTACTGTTGGAATGTTTCTGGTACACATACACAAAAACCACAAAAACAACCATAGCTCTTTTTCCCTCCCCTTGGCTCAGTACACGCCTTCTTGGTCAGTCCCCCGTGGACTTTCTGAACCTCCGGCCCTGCCACTGCAGTCCTTTGCTCTACTGTGCTGTATTACAGACCTTACAGACAATTACAGGCCACAAAATAGCACCAGCATAAGGACCCCTGTCTCCCATCCTTTTTCTGCAGGGTGTCAGCAGAACAAGATTGTCCTCTTGTATCCTGGCCCCTCTCTTCCAACTATCCACATGTGGCAAGAGGCTGACCTCCACAGGCTATTAAAGACTGTCAGCACTGACAGACACAAGGAGAGAGGTGTCAACATGCTCGTACTGAAGAATCTTACCACTTAAACAATACCCTGTAAATGGAAACACATGGATGTCTGCTAGAAAGGCTGATAATAGGTGTTGTGTGGCTACTGGCTGAGGCCTCGTGGCTGCACTCATTCACACTTATTAGCCAGAACCGGGCTTGGCCTCATCTCATCGCTCTACAAAATCAGCAGGGAGCCCACTTTCACAGCCTTTTACCAGCTTTATAATACTCACTCTTTATTTCACACTCATTGCAGGTTCTCTGATTCTGCTGCTTGAATGCATCCCCCATCCCCCACCCCACCCACCGCCCACGCCCCCCCAACAGATTATATTATTCTCCAGAAGCAGATAATGGGGGAACTTGCTAACTAATGCAGCAAAGTTGATGTTGACTTGGAAAGTAGTGCCACAGCTTCAAATTAGATGCCTGATGTGACTTCATATACACACAGATATTTACAAAAAGATGACCTTACACACAATAGCACTATAAATATAAATATAAATATGAATATATATATATATGTCAGCATTACGTTTTCATGGTCAAGCAATCATATGCAAGGATAAAACTATCGTGGGAATATTATTTTTATGGTATTATGGGGAAACTGATATGCCCTTGAGTGCTGCAAGACCCAGAGGTGTCTATTTGTCAAAAACATGAGCTAGTGCAAGTAAAAATGGCTGTAGGAGTATTATTATTGGCAGTAGTACTTTTAATAAATGTTGTAAAGGTTGTGTAAAGGTTAAGGGTAGTATAAATTTACAACTACTACAGTACAAGCAGCAGACATCCCTACTACTCCTTAAAGACTGCAGATACAGTAAATATAGTTACTGAAAGTAAAGCACATATGTATCATCACTGATATACCGAGCATGGGCTTGGTACTCATCACTCACACACCCACACTGGGTCAATATTAAATATGAATGGAAATTAAAGGAAGACATTTTTAAAATGGAAGTGCATTGGGTGCTGTAAGTGTGTGTAGAGTTTGTCCTGCTGATACTGGATACCTAAGCCCATGCGTGCTTACACACACACAAGCACATAAATTCATGTACACTTGCTTGCTAGGTAAGAACAGGCGCAACCCAAGTGCGGCTAAAACTGCTCCTCCTATACTTCCCCTAGTGAACTGGTTATCCTGCACTAATTATACAAGATCAAGCCTTCATCTATTCAATCAGGAATAAGTCTACAGAAAGTTCCTGCACTACATGTCTAAGTGTGTGCCCCAGCCTCTAAGACCTATCTTCTTGTAATGCAGGGAAGCAGACAGAGGCAGTCCGAACACCCACAGCACAGTTAGAGGCCTTTGATCAGTATTTCCGTCTGCTATTACTAGAGATCCCGAGCCCCAGGCATTAATCCCCTGTTTAATACTGTTAAAGCCCTGAACTCCTTAACAGCACAACACACTTATAACAGAGAAAAGAGAAAAAAGGAGGAGAAAATGTTATAAAGAACTGGCTTAAAACTGGCCACAAATATACATAGTGTTTTAGTTTGTTTAGCAGCGACTCTCAGGCTTCTTAATACTGGAAATTATTAAGTCAGAAAACGTTTTAAAGGACATCTCATTATGGATTACTGAGAAGTGTCTCAGAGGAAATCTTAATAACAGAATGATATAAAGCATCAGGCTAAGGAACAATTAGACAGAAACAGTGTGATTGTAAATTGATGTAATTAGATTTTAGCATGATTGTTGTTTTCTTCATGCTTGGCCTTTATCACTTGATGGTGCCAGAGTGAGTTTGTGATTATCAGTTCAGAACCACTCGTTAGACCATTTCTGAAATTGTGGTCAATCAATTTTATTTCTGAATTAATCTTGATCTCTGCAAGTTGAAGATGGAAATGTAAGACCTGCGCCACTGCAAATCAGTGATGGAACAAAACAAAAACAAAAAATAGAATGAAAAAAAAGAACAAATGGCTTTTTTCTTTAAATTACTGTGACAACATACTATACACCAGGGTAAACATACTTTTCACTATGTGTACAGTAGAGTGTAATGTGTACTGGGAATATTCACATCTGTCCAGGTATGAGAGATTTGCAAATGGATGAATCTATTTTGTGCTTTTAAGAAATATTTACTGTATCATACAATATGCCTGCTTCCTCTGCATTTTCTGCACAGTAATTGGGCTCAGCATGCATGCTGTGGGGACTAGTTTGTCTGTGCCTCTATGTAGGTCAGCCATCAGAGTTGGCCATCAATTTCTACCGTCCTATTTAAAAGACTCTCCGTCTCTATACGAACACAAACACACACACAGTAGCATTTCTACATGTGACTACAGTGACCTGGTCTTGTATCACGCCAGTGATTTTATTTATGCTCTAATCACTGGCATCAATTAAAGCTTCAGGAATACTTATCTGACATTATGCCATAAATTCAACACATGCTGGTCAACACAAATCTGCAGTGTCAGCACACACGTAGCTGTAGTGTGGCCTGTGGTAATAGGCATCTCAATAGCAACACCAAGTGTGTGCTTGTGAAATGAATGCAGCTCTTTCCACCTCTACAGTATACTCTCTAACTCAAGAAAGACCCTCATTAGTGCTAAACAATATACCCATAAGTGTGAATGTCTCTCCTCCTATATCATTACAAGACTGCTCTAGCAACCACTGAATGGAGGCAATTATCCATGGAGAAGGTGACTAACTACACCTTTACTCACTAGCACCCAGACAGCAGGCTAAAAGCAGTAAGCCATAATGAGCTAAAAAGAGCATGTGATGATGAAGACAAAGAAATGTTATGAATCTGAAGAATGCACAGTACTTCAGTTATTCTGAATCTTATGAAGGTATAGGCAACAAGGACTTGACTGAAAACAACATGTGCATTTCCACACAGCAAAAAGTAAAATAACTTTGACAGGGACCTCATTAACCAAAGTTGGGCTGCCAGGGAGTTGAGCATGTTCAAAAGTGACTGTGTTATCAGAAAAGTAAATCAACTTGCAGGTCAGACCTTAGGAAGATCCTCTGTCTCTCTCTAAAGCAACACAGGACTTTACCTGAAGACTGAGCATCTTCCTTAAAAGTGTCTATAGGGAGCTAACAGGTAAAAAACCATCATCATGATCCAATCTACTTATAAATATTCTAAACATAAATATTCTTCTATAAATAAGGAAGACGAGGATGATGATTATTATTATCACTAAGCAACACGTGCTGTGTCGGTACAAGCAGCATTTCTGCATTCAAAATCTTATCTAAATAAAAGGTATGGAGGCTATTCCTAAGAAAGCTGTAGCTGGTTCAGGTGGCATCAGACAAATCACAGAAGACAGCCTATGCACTGCAGCACAGTCAAAATGTTTTCACGTTTGCCCATTTGCACTCCCTGGGGGTTCAGTGTCTTACTTAAGGACACTTCAACATGTGGACTGGAGAAGCTGGGAATTGAACTACCAATATTTGGGGTAGGAGACGACCTGCTCTACCTCCTGAGCTACAGCTGTCCCCCAGTAGGTCACTGATGGTATGGGCATTGCCGAGCGCACCTGGATTTTGATTCAAGCACACTGTAGATTGCACACTGTAAGAGAGAGAAAACCTAACCAATTCAATATGCATAAATTAATTTTCCACTAGAAACCCAAGGACAGTCAGATCCAACCTGAAACAAAGAAGAATCATTAAACCTGTCTTTGACCCAAACAAACACACATATACAGAGATAAATACAGAGAGAGAAGATCAACAATGGGAACATGATGATATGCCACCAATTAAGATGCAGCAACAGCTGAAAACAGCAGCAAAACAGGTCATTGTAAAAACAGTACTGTTCCGATTAGACTTCAAATTTACACCCGGTCTGACTCAGGCCCTGAGTAGGGTCTCTTTTAATAAAAACCAGATGGATCCATGAAGACATCTAGCCTACAGTGCATGATGGAAGGGTTATGTGGTCAGACATTATATTTGTTTTGTGAGCAAATTAGAAATATCCTCCTCTCGCTCTCCTCTTGTTTAATTTCTCAACGTGACCGCATTCAAATTTAGTTTGAAAAAGTTTCCGTGAACCTAACATAATCAATGAAGGGACCTCTATACATGATAAGGTGATGGAAAAATAAATGCTCTCTCCTCTGCAGTCATCCAATTTTGCTGGGTAAAATCCATAGCACAAACACACATTCCCACACACACAGAGAAAAACAGAGACAATGACCAAGTGAGGACATGACCACTGAGACAGTGACAGAGCTCATCTGCTTTAACCAGCCTTATCCCTCCATCTCTTCATGGAGCCACTGAACTTGCCTGAAGACATTTGGTATTTGTGTGGACTAAAACAGCAGCGCATCTCATATACTGAAATACATACAGTGCTAAGTAGCTACAGAATAAGAGAACAGAGACGAATACAAGCAAGGTTAGGTAAACACTGCTGAGGGTAAAACAGCAAGCCAGCAAGACAAACTGTTAAAATATGAGCTATACAACTGTGCAAAACCAACCTGAACATAATTGCTCACACTGATAGAATTTCTTTAGTACAAATGGAATATGAGTGTAATGAGATCCAAAGGTTTTAACCACAAGGGGATTCTTCATTCAAGAATGTCAGACTCTTTTGTGCCAAGCAATAGGCCAAGCTTAATAGATGTCTCAATTTCTGTCACATACAGTAACAAGCAATGCAGGGAGGTGGCAGTGGGAGGTGGGGGCAGGAGCCTTTCCAAAAGGCTTTGAGGTTCAGTGATGAATTTCTTTTGAGGTGTGAAGCAACGTGGGACTTGAAATGAATGAAACAGATATGCACCTTTTGTGTTTTTGGATCTATTGATATAGATATCAATTTCATTAAACCTAATTAGCATTTCTCATTCCTGATGAAAGTAGGGAGTCAGAAAGGGGGAATAATAAGTAGCAAGTAAATGCAGAGAGATGGAAATACAGATCGCTCACAAGTTTGTACATGGAGAACAGTTTTCTGGTCTGAATAGAAAACCTGGCAGGATGCTGGCGATGTCAACAACTCCCACCAGAGCCTCTACAGGGGGATTCACTCAGGGACTAAAAGCATTTAATCAAAATAATCCTCTGCTAACAACAAGGCTTTGAAACACTGAATTACGTGCAAAGAGGCTGCAAAGTAAAATTGATTTAAGTGAATTAGGCCTCTTATTGCCCACATGGCCAGATTGTTATCAATATTTAAGCATGGGGTATATTTAAAGGCGTGACACAGTAGCAGTTCATCTGAAATGAAGAACACTGATGATGCCACTTTGTAGAGGCCCATTACCATTTAGCAGAGATTGCTTTCATTGAGTGAGCCAAAAGCTTAGAGGCGGAACTGCCACTTGTGTTTACTTTACAGATGCTGTTATGGTGAAGAAGAGTACTGTCCACAAAGAACGCCTTTCCCTTTCTCCACACACACGCACAAACACACGCAGGTGCTCAAACCATAACATCACGGGCTCATCAAGCAATTGTACCATGATGTCATTTTGATACTACTGACCCTTGTAATCACGACAGGCTTCGCTGATTCACCCGCAGCCCTCTCTCATCAAACGTCTCTATCACACACACACCGGCACAAAATTAGAGCTGCTGGGTGCTCACAGTATAGCAGCATAGTTCAAATGCAGTGAGAATCTGTTCCCAATATCCAGACTTCATTTAATTGCTTACTTGCACTATAATTGGGTATATAATCAAACCATAAACTGAACACAGTGCAGCATCTTAATAGCTTCAGAATATCCTTTCATCAATGCCTTTGGGCAGTGATTAGCATAGATGAGAAAGCTCAGTGGATCCATAACTGCAGTTTATTTATGCTTTTGTTGAAGTTATTCATCTCAGTGAATTGTGTTTGTCTTTTATGTTGGCTCTTCCAAAGGAACACCTGAGGAAGGGTAAGGAAAGGTCACGGTCTCATATTAGCACAGATGCAAAAGGCTGACCACAGATCTATTTATAATAATAACAATACTCTGCTGATCCCCTCTGACAGCTCTGGGACAGAGTTTTCTAAAGGTAGATGGACAACCTGGAGCTGAGGTGGACTGCTCAGAACTCAGCTGAGGTACAGAACCCAGACTCCAGCCCCATCAGAGCCCCTTCGCTCTTCAGCACAATTCAGCCTGAGACTATTAATTTACTGAAAATAACATATTTCTATATGTTAATGGTGTAGAACTTGGCCATTCTCATTTGGTGCCATTAGCAGAAAACACACTATATTACTGATTTAAAACTGATACTGTGCCGACACTGTTTCAGTACACAGTAGGTCTGCCACACCAATATTTAAAGCTACAGTATGTAAGTAAGTCACTTTCAGCTTTTCCCGCTGAGGGGTCGCCACTGGCGACTCGCATGTTGACATTTGGCACGTTTTTTACGCCGGATGCCCTTCCTGACGCAACCTGGATTCGTCAGTGCTAGTGCTTCCTTAAGGTATATATACTGTAGCTTTAACTCAATATCAAGTACCTGGATTCGATAATGCAAATATAAATGTTCAGGGAAACACAACTACAACCAACCTAATGTTTTCCAGGTAATCTCATACAGCTGTATAAGGAAGATGACTATAGATTAATGTGCAATGACATACTGTATTTGGAGTCTTCATGTCACTATATTCACTATATATCAGTGTCATATAAGAAATCCAGATGTATTTCCACATTTGGTCCTCAGGTTGGCTGTTATCAGCAGACAATGAAATGCCAGAAGTGATAACCAGAGGAGCAGGTCAACACACTTTTGCACCTGCACGTCAGGTTCACACCTCCAGGGTACTGTATTTCTTGTTTTGTCTGAAGAAATGAATCCTCAGAGTAATGCTATGGGTTAACATTTACTTCTTATGATGCTGCAGTTCTCAAGATCTTGTAGATGTTTGTATTAAATATCCCTTTACCTGTCAATGATATATAATGTTGAGGTGTCAGAAAAATAAAACATTTCAGCATATTATAAATGCCAAAGGATGGTTTTTAAGATAGGTGCAGTCCATAATTATTAAAAGCATTTCCACATTCACTTAATCCCTTGGTCAACCACACACATATTCAACCGCACTTATGGAACTACACTTATGGAACTGAAAAGACTTTGCATCTATGTTTAGTTTCTCTCTTCCCCTCTGAAATTTCCTTTTAACTCAGCCTCTTTGCACAAGGCGAGCTCATTTCAATCTCAAAGCTGACATCTGTGGAAGCAATGCAAGCTCTAAACAAGTGGATTTAATCCTGTGCAACAAGGCTACAGCACAGGAAGCATTCACATAAGAAGCTGGGAGAGAGGGAGCAAGGACAAAAAGAAAGAGAAGGGAGAAAGGGAAAAGTGAAAAGGTGACAGAAAAGGAGAGAAAGGATTCTGTTACTTCTGCTCATATCTTTCAATCAGCAGCAAGCGCCACTGTTAACTAACCCAGGAAAGAAGAGCACAGAAGAAGGGAAGGACAGAAGAACTATAACAGAATCTGCTTATTCATGCTGTAGGCAGCTGAGGTATTGGAGAGGGCTTCAAAGCAGAGGATGGCTCCATGTCCTGCATGGCCTTCTCCTCTGGCTTGGATTTCTGTATTTGGCCTTTGAGTAAGGGGCTGATCACCCTCCCTGAACAAATCCTGCCAGGGGTCACTCTCCCTGAGCTTCGCCATCTTAAAGGTCAGATACAACAAATGGCATAGAAGACAGTTCTGTCCCTGGCAGTGAACTCATAGCTGACCACTAAGAGCATCTGCACTCAAGACGGCTTGTAAACTGGGCTGCCACTGTCAGAGGTGACTGGACAACTGGTTTATTTCTGTCCAACAGTTGCATACATTTTAGACAAATGTACACAGGTTGGAAAAAGAAACATGACCTGTGATATGAACTGCTGGAAAAAAAACCCCACAATTGCTACTGACTGTCATGGTTGCACTGTATAAATTTTAACAACATACTGTATACTCTTAGATATACTAAGTGATTTTGAGACTTTCACTAAGCAGTTCGTTCTTGAATTTAGAAATCAATACTTCCTGTAGTTGCTTCACAGCAAAAAGCCTTCTAGGGGAGGTAAAGGATCATGCACCCTGAAATGCTAGAAGGTAGACAGGTGAATATGACAGCAATCTACTGTAAAAAAGTGGAGAGAGCAGATGAGACAACAAGGAGGCTTCTTTGTAAATATTTGTGAAAAACGCTTATGAAACAGGGGAAATTACAAATAAAGACATGTCTCCTCTAATAATAGCCGATCCTCTCTCCAGTTGAGCTAACTCAGCCACCATTTGAACATTTATGCTACATAATTAAAGGAGGGCCAGTCACTGTTTTGTAACTCTGGTGCATCAGTTCTTTTTATTGTTGCTTCCCTTCTAAAATCAAATGTATAAATTAATTAGTTTCTTTTCCTCTCTCTCTCTCTTTCTCTCTCTCTCATATACACACACACATTGTGGAGTGAATTTCTAGGTACACCGTACTTTCACTTGAAGAGAAAATTGAGTGGAATTCAAATGAGATGTAAATCTTATAGTGTCACTATTTATGAGAAGAAAAATCTGTTCAATCAGACTTTATCACATTTTCTCTTTATCAAGTTCAAAAATGTGGTTTTTAGAGAAAAAAAAAATTCTGGTATTTCCATTTGGAATTTTTGTGCAAAAGCAGAATGGAGAAAAAAATAATTTAAATGTAGTTAATGAGACCAGTCTGAGCCAAGAGAGACACAAAGACGGAACTGCATATGGGGAACAATATTACTGACATTAGAGGGTTGTTAGACAAAGTTTTAACATTTACCTCCACACACCCCCACACATCACGCACTAATAAAATACGGCAGTAAGGCAGATACATCTAAAAACAACATATAAAGAAAGCAGGCTGAGCTGCAGCGAAATAGGTAAAATTACTTGAGTATTCATCTGGACTTGCACCTGCACCTTTTCAGGACAGTCTGCTTAAAATGACAGCTTTTCTATTTGATGAAATGATTGTGCACACCTGATCTCTGCCACTTAAAGCAGTGATCAGGTGTGCACATTTACATACTTGAGCCATGAAGTTATTCCCTTGAGAACTAAGATGCACCAAATGGGCCTTCAACCTGGTTAAAAAAAGCTTAAATATGCTAAATTGTGTACTGATCATATTCCCTACTTGACAGTAAGTGGCTAATGCCATATTATTGTCACTGTGCAATTTCTGAATTAACTTGTACAATATACTGTATACTGTATCACTGCAACAAATGAGCTATGCTAAATTTGGTAGGGTCACCAAATCCATCCATTCATTGTCTATGCTGCTTATCCTGAATAGGGTTGTGGGGGGGCGCTGGAGCCAATCCCAGCTGACACTGGGTGAAAGGTGGGGTACAGTCTATCACAGCGCTGGCACGTAAGGACAGACAATCACACACACTCATCACCAAATCTCATACAAAAAGTTCTCTCACCTACACAGTTATAATCCATGTCAATCACAGTTAATTACCTAATTATTAAAATTAGCTGAAAATGCTTGTGTGGGAGTTCTACTGTAGGTACTGTATGTCTACACACCTACATAGGTGTGTTCAGTTATTCCAGCTGACTGGACCTCTAAAAAGGCTGAAACATTTGGTGCTATGCTGTGAATCATGTGAGGTCACGTGATTTGTATTAATAAGAAACCAAAACGTGTATGTTGCAGTAAAAGGTACAGTAATACAACCTAGCAGGGTGGTTAGTGAGTAGTCAGACTATCATGGTCTGGGTCTGGAGGCTTTAATTAAGCAAAATAACTGCAAACAAAGAGTGCAGGTCCATGAGTATTTTTCTATAGCGCACCCTCTGAATTGGCATAGAAAACAAAAGAATGTAAGAAATTACATCAAGGATTTTACTTCAGTTTCACTGAACTGTCTAAATAAATCGTATAAGCATGCACGATACCAGGTCCGCAGACCTGGAACACCTATGTGGAACGCAGCCATTATAATCCGTGTTATTAATCACACCTGTGCTTTTCCTGCTATGACATATCAACATGTCTGATGAGAAACAGACCTCTAGTGGGTATGCATCTGTCTCCCTTTTCCATGGGACACCTATGCTGTCATCATAAGCGAAGGGCCAAATAAACCAAGTGAGAAAAACTAAATATTTTGAAAAAGTAAAGGCTAAGATAATAAGAAATACTGCCCGGAACACTTCCTGTAATATATATATACATACTGTAACTGTGGCTCACTGTTAGGCAAGTCACTCTATCATCACTATAGTAAAAAAAGCCTGAAGCCATACTGATGCCTGCTCCCATTCTAAAACAGGATTTGTAGTTTTCTCTTGACAGGTTTATAGAAGCATTTAGATTTTATTACATGTTTCATTCAACAACGTGCTTGTTTAGGTGGCCCACTGGAAAGTACAGCTTCATTCTGTGTCTTTAGTATTTGGCGATCTGTAACAAATTGTATAATCAATTGCAAAACAGATTTCTACCCTTGCGGCAGTGTTTTCAGTGTTTTGTTAACACGGAACCCAACATTATGTGCAATCAAGCATAGGGAGATGCCACAACACCATTCTTAGTGACACAAGAAAAAAACATAAGGTGAACAATTGATGAAAAACAAAGATCCATCATGAAACATCATAGAAACACATGCTTTGTGGCTTTGTGCAGTGTAACATACCATAAAATCCTCTGTTTCATCAGCTGCCAAGGATGAAAATCTACTGGCAGTGTGCTGCATGAATGTTGACAAGCTTGGCCATCTAGAAGAGATGTGTGGTGATTATCTGGATGGGGCTACTCTGTCTCTCTGCCCCAATAAAGCCATGATGCCAGAGTATTCGCCTCTGGCTCCCATGTCTGAAATTGCCTGTAAACCTGACTTTTGTAACTGCTGCTACACAGTTATGATATTAGACAAGTTCTAGCTCACAGCCCATAAATTATTCAAACCGTCCTCTTAAAGAATCAGCCTGGGTTTTTCAAATTTTCAAATGGTATGGAAGCTAAAATAACATTAGTATGTTTGGTGGTGGCATGTGTTTGTGTTTGTTAGAGACTGTGGGAGTGTGTGCCTGTAAAATGGGCATGCATACAAGTGAACGAGACATCTCAAGATATGTAATATGACATAATGTCTCCCTTGCTCGAACCCCCAGCTGCTCGCCCACATGCCACAGATCCTGCACCATGTCTAAACAGATGCTCTATCAATAATGCTTGCTCCAGTGCCACACACCTCCCCTACGGCCAAACTGGGAAGAGGAGAGTGGATGAAAGAGAGAGGGAGTGAGTGAATGAGTCAGTGCTTGGAGGGAGGACAAGAGGAAAGGAGAATGGGCAAGAACCCAGAAGCTAGAGTGACTAGCTAGATGGACTGGGCATGCCAAAAGAAGCCAAAGGACAAGCGAACCTGGGGATGAAGTGTTCTCCTTGTCCTATCTGCTCTAAAGAAGAGGCAGGAGAAATAAAATTCTACGCCATTTGTGCCAACTTGCTCAAGTCATTGTATACCATGAACACAGATCCCCAGGCACATAGATAAAAAGGAGGAACACAGGTAACAGAAAGAGGGAGAAAAGCTTTGCTATAACAAGTGGACTGCCTTGCTGTGCTTCCGCTGTCATAACCTAACCAGTGGTACACCCTGTGCTTCCCTTAACCGTCACCCAGCGTAGCGTCGCAGGGTGACACGGACCATCCTACTGTATTTTATGCTATGTTTAAAGGAAGGAGGGGCTGAGCTCCTGTCACATACAGCTGAGCACAGAGAGAGCAGAGGATGTGAAGGATCACTCCATAGTGCAACAATCAGCCAGTAACAGGGACTTATGAGAAGTTCATTAAACAGCTGCTGAACAAGCAGAACACAAACTTCCAGAAATGTCACATCTCCAATCGCTGAAGTTTTACCACTAAACCGAAGACTGACGTAAACCAGCGAGTATGTTTACACGCTCTGCTGAGGTGTGAAAATGCTGAAATTTAACCAGTCATGGTGACTGCTCTGCACACCGTCTCCCACTCATGTTCATGGATCTTGATTTTCATACTACCTCCAGAGGGGTGGGGAAATTTAGCATCTGGCCACCTTTTCACAAATCCAGATAGTTTGCCTGTGTTTAATCGTATAGAATGACACATACTGTATCACATGGGGAGGATTCTGATTCACTCCTTTAAATTTCCCATGCTGAGGTCCATCACTCACACTCACGCTAAATGGCAAGTGCTGATTTGCTCTCTCTACATATACTCATACATAGTGTATATATAACAGAATATAATGCTGCATACTACAGTATTGGGCTTTTGTACATGTATGCACAATGCAAGCTGCTTGTTCAATGCATTGTGGCCTCTGAAATGATAACACAGTGTGTGCTAGTCAGCAGTCTTGTGCAGCTGTTCTGTTTTCACAGAGAAAAACAAGCAACATTTACTGGTGGTTTGACATTGTTATACCAGCTTTTTTCCAACTGATAAAAAGAGACTGAAGCTTTGAAAGACTGCATTCAACTTTATATCAATAAACTGATTAATCTTTTACTTGCCAGTCAAACTATTTATATTCATAAAACAAAAACTATTGATGAAAAAACCAGAAAGCAATCACAATCAAATTGTTAGGGCTTGGATAACTCTCAGTAACCAGAAAGGGTGTACAACAACAGTAGTAACACAAACACAAACAGAATGTAAACAACAAAACAGTTTTTTTCTTTCCACGTGTGCAAAAAGAGAAATCCTTCCAGTGTTATAGAAAATTTTGGGGTTGTGACACTAGCCAAACAGGGTCCTGAATGAACTCTGTAGGTATGAAAAATTGCAACATTATTTTGAAAATCATTTTAATATACCCATCAGGCACCTCCATTTGTGCATGTTTAGCACACCATCGCTGAAAGGGTCCCACATTAGGTGTACATATTATTTCTTGCGTGAGCAACAAAACACATCAATGTTCCTTATGCACCACCCCTGTTATCATCATCCATCATAATCTAGCCCGCCCTTCCACTAGATGTCAAAACTGCTCTGGACAATTCACTGTCAGCCGAACTGTAATATTTTACCAGCTACCGTAATGAGGACTGGCCTCCAGACTCATAGAAACAAACACATGGCTCCCTGCTCACGCCTTGCTTGGTGTATCCATGAGTTTGCCGTTTTGCAGTTGTTCCAATTTTCATGTTGCTGGAGGCAATACTACTATGCTAGTATGGTCAGCCTTTGCCAGCTGTGAACCCGACCTGTGCAATATTGTCTGAGCTCTAACATTATCTCCACTATTACTATGAGCTTTTCCAAACGGGGTGAGGGCTAAGAAGTACTCTGATCCATTACTTAAGTAAAGTAGCAATACCACAGTGTAAAAATACTCTGTTACATGTCCTGCATTCAAAAGGTTCAAGGTTCAAGGTTCAAAGTGTTTATATGTCATATGCACAGTTAGGAAACATGTTTCCCTGTACAATGAAATTCTTACTTTGCCGTCCACATGAATGCCATAAAATACAAATGCAATATAAAGTAGATAAATAAGTAACACAAAATCTAAGGCACTTTAAGCAGCAAATGCAGCAATATAATAAAAATATATAAGAATATAACAGAATGTATGCTGCATGGGAGCAGCATGTGCAGCAGTCAACAATCAGTGTGCAAACTGAGAATGTAAACAGTACAGGTCGACAGTACATGACGTATTTCCTGGTAATAAACTCTTCAGCTGTTTAGTAATTTGATGGCAGAGGGAAAGAAAGAGTTTTTCAGTCTAGTGGTCCTGCATTTCACACTTCTGAACCTCCGGCCAGAGGGTAGGGAGGTGAACAGTCCGTGCTGGGGGTGGGTGGGATCTTTGAGGATGGAGGCAGCTTTCCTATGCACCCTGCAGTGGTAAATACTCTGCAGAGAGGGCAGTGGAGTCCTAGTGATCTTCT
>NW_018127919.1:3113703-3119311 GCF_001952655.1 Monopterus albus
CCAGACTGGCCACCTCCCTCCTGTAGGCTGCTTCGTCCCTGCCAGTGATGCGACCTATCACTGCGGTGTCATCCGCGAACTTCAGGATGATGTTATCTTTGTGGGAGGCGACACAGTCGTGAGCGAACAGGGTATAGAGGATGGGACTGAGGACACATCCCTGTGGGGTGCCAGTGTTTGTAACAATGCTGGCTGAAGTTCTATTGCCAATCCTGACAGTCTGGGGCCTGCCAGTCAGAAAGTCCAGGAGCCAGACAGTACTGGCTACAGATAGTACCAAACTGTTACTTAAGCATCAAAACAGACAAAGTAAAACTACTCATTATGCAGAATGGCACATTAAACATTAATGTATATCATATTATTGGATGATAATTACTGATGCATTATTGTGTACATCACATTTAATGTTGCAGCCGGTAAAGGGGAGCTCGTTTTAACTATCCTATATACTTAGAATTTGAAGTACTTTGAGTAAATGTTCTTCGTTACTTTTTACCACTGTTTTTAATAAACTGATTATTCTATGACATGCACAAAAAACTGTGCAAGATGAAAAAGCAAACTAAAAATACTCCATTTGCGTTAATATAAAACCTGGAAAAGCTGCAAAACCTCATGTTTGTGAGGCTGGAACTAGTAAATGTTCAGCATGTTGCACTTACTGTATTATCAAAATGGATGTCAATTTTCCAATCAACTAATTATCTGCTCTGGAAGATAACCAAGTTCTACAATAACTGTGTATGTGGGAGTGTTGGTGTGTGTTTGTCAGCAAGTCTGTGTGTCCTCACTAAGTGCCACCATCAACAACATTACCTTGGAGGACACAGGAGGGCACGGAAGCACACCGAGCCGCACAAGCCGAAACAGTAACAGAAAATAGATAGAGTAGCAACACACACTATTTTAATTATCCTCTTGTCTAACCTGCCCTCCAATTACAAACAGGGATGTATAATAATCCATCTACTGATGCATGAAAGACAGGACAATAACACAGAAGCTGAACATGAGAAGGATAGAAAATGGTTTGAAAAATTAGCTCGCAGAGGCTCAAAATGAGGTTAAGGTAACTAAAATAAATGGAATGTCCCTGTTCACATTCAAGACACACAAACGTCTCTTAGTACATACTGTAGGTGTGTGTCACACTGGCACAGACTATGGTAGTTAAAAGACTGTTTATTGCCATCAGAGACTTCAATATAAAATACATGATCACATTTATGATAGTGTGGCAAAGCAATAAAGACAGTGTGGTATGCTGTATTCCAGCAAAATGAATGTGCTGTGACTAATTTATGTTGTCTAGATTTGCTAAATCTTATGATTGATTTTCTCAGTAAATACTCGTCTTTATGTAAACAGCAGAAGAAGTTTGCTCTCATGTTTTAGAACAAGAAAGCATCTACTCACTGCAGAAAGTGAGCGATCAAGACCTAGCAACACAGTAATGTCAATTGGTCAGAAACGCTCTCGAGGCACCAGGACAACTCTAGGCTGAATACTGTATAGGACTGCCCTCACCCACCTGTCAAAATTGTTTGTTTAGAAAACAAGAATCCATTCCTGCACGTGGCCTTCCATCCTCACAATCCTTTCTTCTTGGCTCTTATTATTTTGCCTCCAGTCCTACCTGCTGCATGTTCTGTACTGTACAAAGATAACTGAGAATGACCCCGGGACAAATATATTATGTTACAAAATGTTTGTCTCATGCTTGTTATACTATGCTCAGAAATGAGATCAGTGTCTGCAATGACACAACTGATACACATTAAAAATTGTTTGTCAGTTGCATCCTAAAAATTGGGGTTTCCACTATCATCTACTTTCAGTCAGTCATGGCAGGCTGCCAAGTCAGTTTTTAGTAACACAACAGTCCCTGGCCTCATGCATAATTATATAAATATGAGTTCACACAGTGAAGTGGACAGTGACAGGGAGACGGACAGTGCTAGTAATGCATCTCTACCTGGTACTGCTGATTTGGATTCTGTACTGGGAGAACAAAAGGACTGATGCGGCCCTACTCACAGCCTGCCTTTCCTTACCTGGATCCTCCACATTAACAACACCTTGTGTTCAAACACAGCCTCCTGAATGCAGATTTGATGCACCACAAAAAGTTATTATATTTAATCATCATTTCCTGACTGTGTAACTGTTCCCTCCTTGAGTCAGTCAGTTGATATGTGAGCTCAAACACATCTACATGCGAATACAGAGAAACACTTTGAGAGGTGAATGTCTGGAGCAGAAGAAGACAGTGCAGGACTTAGTGGCCCTTCTCGATCCCTGGAGGCAGTAAAGCAGGCTGCATGGCAGCCCTGACTCCCAAGACAAGTTAATAAGATGGAGCAGTCCTCAGGGGGCAACAACCAGCGAGCATTATCACTTTGAAGGCAGCCAAAAAACTGACACATCCTAGAAAAAAAAAACTCCAAAAAAGAAAACTATTAATTACCCCCTCTCACTAGCCACTGCTGCAGAAAAAGTTAATTTGACAATTTGGAAGACAGGGATTGTTTGAAAATAAAGGATCTTCCTCCCATTTGGTTCAATAAATCTTCTGCAATTATTATTTTAGCACTATATGATCATTTTTTCACTTTGTCTCCCTTCTCTCCTGTATGACATGTATGAGAAAGCAACATTCTCAAGCGTGAAACCACAAGGAGGTTTGGGGCCACACGGCACATGTGAACTGCCTAAAGACCACTTCAACAGACCTGTGGTGTGATGAATAAATCATGCTGCATAAAACCGAGGAAAGAGAAGTTCTTCTCCCGAGGGCTCACATTCACTTAGAGCTGCGCGACAAAAACACAAGTATCTCCCTGCCATCTAAATGAGAACACACGGCTAAAGCACATAAGAGCAAAACTACCACCTCACTGGAGAAACATTGATCATTACACAATTTGTTCCCTTTTATTACAGCCATTGTAATTAAAAAATAATTGAGTAGTGGGGTGGGCAGGTGTGTCCATCAACAAATTTTTTCACCAATTAACACTACAATAATATTGCGCTGGATATTGCAGATGATATTATTAGCATTTTGATGGAACAGAAGTGCCTGCATGTCTGCATGCCAGAGAACCGTGGAATCTTTTGTCTGAGCTCCACCAGGGAAGAGTCACTACTGGGCTGACAAATGCAGGTTTAGAGACATAGAGAAGGTCTTAGATCACAGAGGGTCACACGCAGTGTGCATACAGAGCCATATTTAAAATCCTAAAGTCCAGCAGCAGGGCATGCAGAGCAGAATTATGCATTGACCAAAAATCCAAAACCCACAACGCCACGATGAAACTAAGTATCAAAACCAAAACAAACTGGTCAACTGAATGTCCACACACATCTGACAAATTTATTTTAGCATCAGGGGTAAGACCTGTGTGTTCTCATCTAGCCAGCTCATCTGTTGTCAAAGGCCTAACAAATTGGTTCTCCGACCACTTGGGAGGATGTGTGCAGTGTGTGATGTTTTCCCCTGCACAGACGAATTTGAATCAAATTTGAAGCATTGAATTTCTGTAATACATCTAGCCAATCTTCTCTAAAGCATTCAAGCTAGATCTTAGCATCTGTCTGTGATAAGGATTAGTTTAGAAATACCAGAGGGGAAAGATAACTGACAGTAGTTCTGGGTTAAAATCACTATTTCTGCGCTGGCTGGCTCTAATGATGCAATCTTGACCAGTGGTATCTAAATCGGTAAATAAATTTACATATTAGTAGTTAATACAATAGAGTGTTAGTAATTTCATGAATTGATCTGTCGGTTCAATTCCCCGGTAGGCTGTAAGTCACATTCTTGTTTTGAAATAGTTTCAAAATTTTTTCTTAAGTCTCCCAAAAGTGTCTGTGTGAACAGATCCAGACTTGGAGTATGCAGTGGTGTGGCTTCCTTTTCTTGGTAAGTTACTCCATCCTTTGATACAGAAATTTGACCTCAACAATAGTATATTTTTCATATACATAAATTAACTGAAAGAGAAGGTTGAAAAAAGATTATGATGAAAAATTTGGATTAACATAAGGTTATAGATAAATGGTTGTACCAACAATATTGTCCAACACATTTAGGCATGGACCAGCAAAATACATGGGCAGTTTCTGTATTCTCCTAATTTGTCTTCTTTATGTTTATTAATTCTATAACTGGGTGAAATATATCAGGTAACATTCATGCCAATATGGCAATTCAGAACTGAAATGAAACAACTGTGTGTCTGTGAGAAAGAGGAACAGAGGAAAAAAACTGAGAAAAAAAAAGAGAGAAATGGAGTGGGGGGGTGTCAAAGACAAAGACGAAGAGACGGACATAGAGAGGGAGACTGAGAGAAAGAGATCAGAGAGCTGGGGACAGAAGAACCACGGACGATAAATGAATTCCCAAGAGAAAAGGAGGGACACGGAGAAATTACAGAACAAAAGGAGAAGACAGAAATGACATTTCTTAAGGGAGTGCTGTGTGGCATTTGTAGGAAGAAAAATGAAATGTGAGGACCAGAGAGAGATGGAAGGCAGGAGAGGGCATGGGGAGAATGGAATGAGTAAGAACAAGAAACAAAAGAGAAAGTGTGTGAGAGGTACGACTAATTTATGAGAAACGAGGCAGGAGTCAGTGAGGCTGGCTGCTGCTATCTGATGGATTGGGTGGAGGGTGGGACTGAGTTTTACAGGTTGGTGGACAGAGAAGAACTTGTGATATGGATCCTCTGTGGCGGCATTTCAAAAAAGTGAACTCTCCAGAAATGGGAGATGAATAATAAAAAAAACATCACTTCTCTTTGAAGAAGAATCTCCCTGGCAGGTAGGTAGAGCAGAGAGATGTAAAGGTGAGAAAGTGATTGGGTAGGAAACAAAGAGAAAAAAATGTGTGAAAGTAGTGAGAAAGAGTACGTGAGGAAAAGATGACGGAGATAAAGTGAGATGAGAGACAGCTGCCTTCGATGCAGCTGCTCTTCAGCTGTGGCATGTGTGGGCGTATGTGTGTGTGTGCATATGCGCATGCATGCAAGTGTGCAACCCTCTAAGTGTATGCAAGTATCTGCTATAATAAAGTTCACATAAGCGTGAAAGGCGGGATTGATGATAAGGCAGCTGCTCATTTGTAGTGCGTAAGGAGTGGGTTCCCACATGCTCTAAATACATAAACACATAGAGACACAATCGCTGACACACAGGCAGACAGAAAAGCTGCCTGCCTCTGGAGGTGTCGAGAAACACTTGGGGCCTACAAAATATTCAAGGCTCTCCTCTAGACAGAATCTCCTCCCAAAGCTTGCTGACAGAAGAGTACAGTCAACCTCCTCTATCAAACAGCGCACTGTCTTTATTCACTCTAGCCTTACAGCATGCTCGTACCGTATCAAAGCCAGGACAAACGTTGCTGTGTGAAGTACCATCAATGTACACGGTAACGCACACCTTCTCCTCCTCACACACGCTCGCATTCTCTCTTTATGCCTCTGTTTCTATCTTTGTCACACACGCACAACTTTGAGGGAACAGAGCACGGAGCGGAGAGGGGCTGGCAGCAGTGATGAAAGACAGTGATGAAGGTGCGGCAGTAAAACACACTGTAGACGTC
>NW_018127919.1:3119353-3174447 GCF_001952655.1 Monopterus albus
AATAAATCTGGACCAAAAGCACACATTTACATGACCATGTGGTTCATGCACACCTGATATGACATATCGCTCTCCAATTACGCTGCAAATTCCATGGAGACAAAAACTACACAGTGGCAACCTGGCACAAGGCAAATTAATCATATCCTCATCCCACATGTATTCCTTTGTCATCTTATGAACTATTGATGGGCTGCCATGTCAAGAGTCTCTTACACCTAAGAGGTTTTTGCTATGGATAGCCAAAAAAAGCCCTGATGATGTCATGTGTCATCCCTGACGCCTATGAATTCAGATTAATTGCAGATCATTATGCACTGTGCCTGCCCACTGAGATGTGGTGTGCCTGTTTGGGTCTGCAGTGGACAATGTCATATAAAGAGGGTAGCTGTCTGAGGGACAGCCCCACTGTGGGACTCTACAGTGGGGCAAGGCACACAATACAGAGAATGGGCCTCTAGGTAGCCACCTTATTTATATGGGACTGTACTACACAAATGCAATCCCGTGTTCACATACACACAGGAACATACAAACACACATTTGCATAAACAAAAACACACAGCACACCTACACAGAAGTGCACAGTTAAACACACAAAGACCAACTTGGAACCTGTCAAGTGCGAACAAACTGATGACAAGACGGCGACAGATGGATTCACTGAGGAGAGACGAGCTACGCATTCAACTCAATTAGCAACGTGCTGCTGCATGACGCCAAAGGGATATGGAATCTTACCATGACTGGCAACCTGTCAATCGAGCAACAGAGCTGCAAAACAAGCATCATGCAAGACGGAATGAATTAAATTTAATAAACCAATAAATTAATTAATTTATGAATAAGTGGTATAAAACCATGGAGTGGCAGCTCTGCATCAAAGAACAGGGCATAATGTGACCAGGGAGCCTAAATATCCCCAGGCGTGCACACACAAAGAAGAAACTGGCAGCAGGGAAAGAAGAGGAGGAGGCTGTGGAGAGACAGAGAGGAGAGAAGAGCAAGAACAATAGCTGCTTCTGTCTTTCCCTTTTGCTCACTCTCTCTACCTGTGTGAACATAAGCGCTGTTCATACATTATCCTGCCATGGTACCTAATGAGCCAGGCATCTTCACCCTGACACTTACGCTTGGCTAGGCAAACCTTATTACACTATAGAGGCATACTCACTCATTCACACACACACACACACACAGTTCTGACCATCACAGGTCAACATAGCAGCTGTGTGATGGGGGAGCATAAAACTGCCTCGTGTCACTTGTGATGTAAAGGAGCTCACCATATTTAAACACATCTTTATTGTCTGTCAGGAGAAATCCTCGTGTAATGTGTTTGTGTGTCCATTTCAGACATGTTAATGTTCTTACAAAGACATGAAGCAGCTTGAAGGCTGCTGGTGAATATGGGGACAGACACCATGTGCCCTTACTGAGTCGTTGGTTATTACTAGTGCTTCATTGTTCATGACGGCAGACAAAATTGCTCTTTTTTGCTCTGTTTTACAAAGACGCACATAAAACAAAAGCAGGTCTATCTTGTCTGAAATATCAGTCAGTGCCAGGATGAACCATGCTGTGCTATGATTGTTATGGCAACTTCAAAAGAGCCTCTACAGCTGTTTAAGTGGTAGACCAGTGGGGCTGTGGGAGGCCAATCAGCTGCAAATAAACATCAACTGTCATGAAAGAGTGCCTGGAAAGAGCAGAGGTGGGAAATGGGAGGTGTCTGGCATGTTGGCTAAACACGTAGAATGACACGAGACACTCAGTTTGACCTTCAAAGCACAAAGAATAAGCACAAAAAAGAAAACGTAAGAAAGAAGCTCGAGAATCTGGAATTAGATGACTGGACTGGAAGTGATGTAATCTAATTCAGCTTGCAATCGTTCTGCGAGAGGTGATTGCTGTGGCTCAGCTGCTGATTGTGGGTTGGTGTATTCAGACCACCATTACACTTAAGAGGGGCAGAAAAAACACCAACTTCAAAGCAGTTGTGCTGAGACTTGATAGTAAGTCTTCTGTTGTCTTCTTTTATTGGAACTTTATAGCTGTACTGAAACTCCCTGAAAAAAACATGATATACCAGGAGTAGGATGGTGTCCTGTTAAATTTGAATTAAATGTCATTCAAAAAAATCCTCTGCTTTCATAAACAAGAGCAGGAGATCTATTTATTTACTTATTTTTTTAGTGAAACACCGGTTATGGCCTTTAAATACTACTTATGTAAAACATTTAATCTTTTATGCCTCTAAAGTATCTAAATCACAAACTATCCATTGTTACACAGTGAAAATTGTTTCATATTTTAAAGCTGTTGTAAAAGTTAATGTACCTATACATGTATCCATATACTAAAAGATACATTTGTCTTTAGAGTTACTGAATTTTTGCTAGAATAAAAAAATGCTTTTAACTTTAATCTAAACAAAGGAAATATTCTTATTTAATACCATGAGGAATTTCCAATAAAAACTGCATCAGCAACACTTGAAACACTATTTTTTGAATTCTCTCAAAATGATTTACTATTCATAAGAGGACAACTGTGGGGAGTACAGCTGGCTCTGCCTTGCATCTGTGGTTGTGATGGCTATCACAAACACACCCATGTGATCAGTTTTAAAAATGTTACAAAGACAAGCAGCGACATATTTTACTAACACTGCACAGCAGACACTTAGCTAATTCCCTCATGTGCTGCGTTCAGCTGTAAGACGCCTGGGTAGGCACCAATCAGGCTGTAAATACAGGGAACAATGCAGAGGAAAGCTACCACTTTCCCTGTCTGTCTTTGTAATCAGTCTCCTGCACATGAGATGCAATGACAATATTCTTGCTGTGCTTTTTTCTTTTTAAATGTCTTGACTCTGACAGTTAGTAATAGGTATATATTGTCCAGATTAGGCTGATCTTGTCCATGCAGAATGTAATTTAAAAAAAAAATCTGTCTCTCCTGTCTCTCTCTACATGTCTCTCTCAAGCGTACATGTGCATGTCTTATATTTTGTGTCTTTGAGTGTGTCCATGTTTGTGCGTGAGTGGATGCAAACTCAGTATTGCAGGTCACGGTGGTTGCAATCTCACAGGAGATTTCACCTTGGTAAATCCACTATTAGGTGTTCTGAGAATGATGATGTGAGCAGTAGATCCTCCCTGATGGTTTCACTTTCTAGCATCAAGCGGGTCACAAATAGAGAAGCTGTAGGGTATTACAAGGTCAAAGGTTCGCTAACTCTCAATATGATGACAATTCCAAGGTAGCGTTTTCATTTCCTGAAGAGACTGATCTGGCATGGCAGCTGAGGCCAAAGATGTTTGCTGTTTTTTTGTTCAAATAAATTCTGCTCTGCTTAAGAATAGATACAGCAAGTATGCAGTGTGGACTCACTGCATACGCAACAAACTCCCTTTACATTCATATATGCTGTGTGTATATATATATATATATATATATCTTCTAATCAATATGTCTTTTAAAATACATGCACAAGCATAAAATGAGACCATGCCTATCTTACACAAATGTGCTTTCCTGCACATTTGTTTATCCCTTTCATTTTGTCCTTCAAATGTCTTCAGAGGTGCGGCCGTGCAGCCAACCAGTGGGAGTCGCTGATGTTTTTAATGGCACAAGGTTTGCTCCTGGTGGTGAGATAAACATGGGGAAGAGATTAAAACCCCAGGCTTTCATCCACAATCTCTTGCCTTCATCCTCCTTTCCCTTGCAGTGGTCATGCAGCGCCAGCACAGTAGACTCTAATTCATAACTGAGCCCATCCGGTCTGTGAGACATACTAGAGTCAAATAAATAAATAAAATTAAAAATTTTTTTTTTTTTTTAAATCGACCATAGCAACATGATAGAGGGGCAGATGTCAACAAATGGCAGGAGAAAACAGACAGGTGACAAGGAGAGAAGGGTTCAGTGCCATTTAATCACCAACCTGTCAAGCAAGTCTCTTCGAGCTCATTGCACAGTACAAACAGGAATGTGCACAGCTACTACTGTAATGCTGGTGTTGATTTTGTGGCGAATCTGTTGGGTCATTGATGTCAGGATGTGAACCACAACAAACACCCAAAGAGGCCGAATCAGGGTCAGACACAAGGCGCTGGGCTTCACGCTACGCCTCCCCATCGAGGCACAGGTTGATCACAGAGCCAGCTTGTCTAGGAGCTGATGAGCTAGACCAGTTATTAAGAGTGGCTAAACACATAATTTCCTTTGTCACCGTGATTAGGCCAGGCGAGGGGCCCTCAGGTGGAGGTAGACCTGGAGCGTATGATTAGCACTGCCATTTAAATGACATTCACACTAATCGCTAATATCTGGTCTGTCAAGGTGAGAGAATACAATGAGGAACCTGTCAGCTCGTGCTGGAAAGCTGGAGCAATGCAAGTAAAAGTGCAGGATTATAGGATTGCACTTGATGCGAACGGTGTGTCAATCAGTTAAGTCAGGCATGACGGCTGATTGTTTTACTCTGCATCGGTGCAGCTATACAGCAGTCACAGAGCACCGAGGACCTGGAATCTGTAAACACTGCAACTCCCGTGGAACCCAACAGGGATTCAGTTGTTTAAAAAGGGATTGGCAGTGGAGCATATTAACCATTAGAGAAGACCTGGCCCTTGTGTAAGTGCTGGTGAAAAAACACTGTATTTATGTTCTGTCTAAAGAGGTTTTTATTGTCTCGTAACAGCCTTGGGCATTTGCTTGCTGGGCTATTTGGACGAGAATTTAAAGAACTGGTTAACTTTTCTTCTCTTAGTGGAAATTCATCTCTGAAGTCGTGCCATCTTTAAAACTCAAATGACCCTACTCCCTCTCTTGCCTGAACAAAAGAAGGCATTATCAAACCTCACTCTCAGCAGTGCTAGATCCATTTGGTAAACAGCCTGTGTCCTACAGTAGTAATCAGAGGGTATTTTTGAGGGATTTGCAGGCTGGCCAGGAGGCATCCGCTGGAGTGATCTCTAATTGCTAGAAGCGGAGGCCTAGACTGCCTGGCGCTCTTTTGAAGCCATCAGCAGCAGCTTCCAGCCAGAGGAGCCAGCAGGGGGAGGTTTCACACTGAGCCACTCTCCTTTTTCTTTATTTCCTTCTCTTTTTCTCCTCTCACTATGCCGTCATTCTACTTTTCCTGCTTTTCTTCTTCTTCATCCACCTTCTTTCCATTCTCTTCTTTTCTTTCCCATTTCTTCTCTAACTGTACCCGTTTCCTTTCTCCACTCCCTTTTCCCCGCCTCTGCTACTCAGTCAATGAGCCAGCAATCACTTTGCAGAAAGACATCCTCTGCTCAGTCGGCCATGTTCAATCCCTAGCACCGGTGGCTGATGAGGCATTGTGGTGACGTCAAACACCGGGGCTTTTCAGGGAGCAACAGTTAACCTGTGGAGGCGCAGCTCTGCTTCCCAGGTTACAGGACTCATACTGGCAGTCTTTGTCCGAAATAATGAATGTAATATGCCACAGAGATGAAAGATAATGAGGCCAATTATTTTTTTCTTCTCAGGCAGTGAGGCGGGAGAGGAGAATTTATGTCAAATAGTTGGGTGTATAATGTCACCTCATACCACAAAGACTTTTGCTCTTTAGGGCATAGTTTCAAAATTGCGAGAAACACACACAAAACACCACAACCCTCTAAATAATAATATAGTGCTAGAAAGTTGGACAGTGTTGTGTAGTTGTAGGCCTGGGCATACATTTAGTACACTGAAGAAAAAAAAAAAAAACCTGCACGCTGTCATCCACACACACACACAGTCTCACAAAGGCACAAGCAGTTTTTAGTTGTTTGGAAGGCAGCTTGCTCAGTGTGACATTGACTCCTCGGTGCCAATTCCGCACTGGGAGCTGCTCTTGCTAGCTTTGCTGCCAATACAGGTAAAGAGATTACAGACACACACAATGCAGTCTTCTGTTCTTCTGCCAAGAAGAAAACCAGCCCTTTAAGCCCATAGAAAAAAGGCCTTTACAAAAATTCACACAGCCTTCGTCCTGTCCTCATACAAAATCTTGAATCCCCTTTTTCTCTAGGAACATGGCTTCTAATATGTGGCTCAGTTTTCAGTGGCTTTCTCATATAACGCTGCCTTGCGACTAAAACAACTCAGTCACCATTTCTTTATCCTGGTCCCCAACATTGTTATGCATTACTATTACTTGCATCATTCAAATAAAGAAGGAACTTGGCTTACAATCAGTCACACAGTCATTATACCGCTAGACTAATGGCTGCTGTCTGGTTACAAACTATTGTAAAACAGTACGGGCAGAAGTTACACTAGGATTTCATCATCTTTCTTAATGGTGTAATTAAAAAGGTGAGGGAGAACATGTGTATCACCCAAAATAGATGTAGGTGCCATCTTCAATATTTTCACTCACAGAAATTAACTAAAACCTTGTTGAAATTTAAACACTTGCTGAAAACTGCAGGGCAGACACTTGTCTGTGGCAGTACAGATTTTTCCAGTGCATGAATCAAACAGTCACTGTGGTGTGCAGTTTTGACCCAATTAATCAGCTACTTAAATGGTAAGAGTGTAAATTACCACTGGGATTCAATGTAGTAATTTGCATTGTATATACTCATCTTTTTTCATGGGGAGTAGGTGCGATGCTGAGAAGCTGCTTGTGAATAATAAAACCCAAGGAACTGTACTGTATATATGTGAACTATATATTTCCCTTTGAAGGGGTCCCATGTGGCTTACGTGTGTGAAACTGCGCTACAGATATGCGCTGATGAAGAGAGTGGTAACCTGGTGGGAAAGGAGGGTCATGTCATCAGGAATAGGGTAGAAAATGACCTAAAATGAATGAGAGCTTTTAGGAGGAGTTGTTTTTGTGGCTAAAACTGCATCAACTGCAAAATTAATGAGCGGAAAATGTTCAGCATCTCAAGAAGGAAACCTGCCTGTTAGCTCAAAATGCTGAATTAGCAGTCAGCTCCAGTGATCTGGTCAGAACTCTGGATTTCATCAAGGCCGCAGACGTTTTGCACTGATATTACATGAGTAAACTCCACTTTTAAGGAAAGAAAGCTCACACTTGTACTGCGTGTTTAAGGCTGTTCAGTGGATATTACTAAGGCTCTGTGTCTGATACATGATACAGGAGCAGACTGAACCCTGAAAATGACTCACGTTGTTATGCTTACAGTTTCAATGGGAAAAAGCACATGTACAGTCTCTTTTCATGATGCAGTGGTTGACCAATAACACTCATTAAATCTTATATCAGTACAGTCTGTCAGGAGTGAAGCTCTGTCTGGGTACACTGCAGTTGTCCATAATAGGGTTTTGCATTCATTTAGCACATCTGGCATAGATCCTGTAATTTCATAGTGAAAGTGAAAATGTCCACATATATAATGTGCTACAACATTGTGGAAATGTGTTTTCTGCCCCAATGCTGTCCTTGATTGTTAGCAAAATACTGTGCCGCTCTTTTATTCACAGTCCCCACACCCTTCCCTAAGAGATGGCATTTTTCTCACCACAGCAACACTTTCCCTGGCACTAACAATAGTGTCTGACAGTAAAATCACATTTTAGATTATAGATCATATGTCAGCTTGCGGGACAGGAGGATGACTCTGACTCAGGGCTCTTCCAAAAGCTTTTATTTCCCACCTGTGTAGCTCATCCTGTCATCTGAAGGTGGCATGTGAAATCACATTGAGGGTGTTGGGAATGATGACTGGTATGTGTAGTGACTGCTGTGCTGTGCTGTATGTGACTACCGTGCTCATGGGCTTGCTGCAGAACACAGCCTGTATTTTGGAGCACACACACACTGTGTAATCTGGACCTCCTGCACTGGTGAATTAAACACAAAAGAATAAAAAGAATAAGTACAGAAAATCTTGTGAAATATGCTATTACAAATGTACACATTCCTGATTTTCTCTTTTATGTCACAAAATGAGTGTCAGGTGAAGAAAAGAAGGCTGAAGGGAGGCGTGGTGCTGGGGAAACTGCAGCAGAAGAGGGAACAATAGGCGCCCTCTGGCATCAACCTCTGGACAGCCCAAGCTGCTCACCAAAGACACTGAACTCACCCACAATGAACCGTGCAGTGGGAAGGGAGGCTTTAGAGAGTTCAATTTCCAACACAATTGGCTGTATTCTACTCTTTTAAATGCCAAGGAGATGGTGTGCAGCGTGTGCCTTTGTAAGGAGCTTTGCTTACAGCGAGTGTCCTCTAGCAGGAGAGACAGAGAGAAATGAAGAGACGGCAAAGACAGGCAGTATGGGGAGAATGGTGGGGGACAGAAATAGTGCAAGTGAGTAAAAGAAATGGAAAAAAGAATAAGACTGAGTGACTGGGAGAGATAGGGAGTAAAGAGTACAGAGAAAATAAGAAGGCTAGAAAACGTCTCCTCTGGCTGTCGTTTCGCCAGCCTCGCAGGGACCGTCTGAAGGACAATGCTGCTACTAGTGGAGTGTGACGTTTGTCCTCTATCCAATTCAGCACAGCCCCAAAGAAAACACACATACAATCAAGAATTGATCATGGATCTCATACACAATAAACTCTTGTAAATAAAACACAATGCATTACTTCTTTCTTTCTATAGTGATATACAATAAAGGCTCTATGCAAAAAAGGCACTGAGATACAGTACATTCAAATGAAATGATGTGCAGTCATAGAAAGCACAACAAGGGATCACCATTAACTGCTGTGATCCGACAGACACAAGTCTTCACTGTGCACACACCTCCATAATGTAGTGTAAGTATGTAGTCTCTTCTCTGCAGTGTATTTCATTTGCTTATAGTAGAAGTACTATTTTTATAACTTCACTTCTCAAATAAATATAACGACTGCAGGGACTAGAATGACTAGACTAGAAATGTGTTCTTTACAGTTTTGGGTCAGAGTAGATTTATAATTCAGTTGTAATGCAATAACCTATGTAAGCTACCCTCCCCACTCTGGTAAAATACAGTATGTTTATGCTGCAGGTATGACAGCGTTCCAGATTATCAAGGAAAAAATGGGGGAAAAAATAACATTAGTTCTTTGATATACACTCTTCCCTGAAGTGCTTTGCAACGAATTAGAGAAACAAAGTGATCTTTTATTTCAGGAACTTGCAGGCACCATAGTTTTAGAAGAGCTGCAGCAGCTAACATTTAAATTGTTAAATAAAGAATGTGCTTATTGATTACTTTGACACATGTACTTTGACAACTATGTATTGCCGTGCTCCAGAAAAACCGGTAATAATTTTTTCATGACTCAATCTGTAAGATAAAAATGAACGTGTAGGGGAAACTGATTTGGACGGTGGACCACCAGATGCCCATCACCGGATTAGTAGGGAGCTGTAAAAGTGGGCTCAGGCACAGGTCTGACTGATCATTTATTCAGTGTCTTGTCCTTTGTGGTCACGGGGCAGCTGAGCCATTAATATTACACAATCACACCAATGGATTTGATGAATTATTCAAAATGTCTTATGGGTCTGTAGGATTCTGTACAATTCATCTGGAAGGCCAGTTGTGTTTTCAAGATGAAAGCTGCTCTCAAATATCTGTTTCAAATTCTATATGAAACAAAATATCAAAATGCTAGCTGGAAAAAAAACCAGCAGTCTCACATAGAATTGTACAACAGCTATGTCAGTCCACAGCAAAAAACATAGTAGTGTTACAACAATCATGCAGCTGGAGATTAAGCCTCATTTCCAACATTGTCTGATGTTGTAACCTTAGCCATGTAGTTTCTGTGCCTAAACTTAACCATTTACCTTTGCTGCTAGAAAGACGTTGCCATATCACAGTTTTGATCCAGAAAACACTGCAATGTCACGGTTTTGGAGGTGTTACAGTGACACTGGTGTGTTTTATGCTGTGGACCAACATACAGTAGCTATTATATATTTAGCAGTGATGTGGGTGGAAAAAACAGAAACCGCAGGAGGAGCTGCACCTGCCTCAGTGTCACACTCAATACCTGTATAAATACGTCCCCTGTCATCAGAAAAATTGCCACTGAGGCTGTTTCTCCATCACTGTCTTCATTTGAAGGGCATTTTTCTGCCCAAAGGCAAATGCCTAACACACTCCACAAGCGTGGCGCCCATCCCCTTTCACAGAGGGCTGGCAGTGCAGCAGACAGGAGAGAGAGAAGAGCAAGAAATAAGAGAGAGTATGAGATAAAAAAGCCTTCTTCTCAAAGTAGGCCTCACACTGGGTTGTGTCACTACAGATCAAAATCCCCTCAAAGCCACAGATCACTTCCACTATAGTTCACATGTTCCACACTTAGAAACTGTTTACCAGACTCAAAGAGTTCGCCTGCGTGGCGTACACACACAGGCGGAGCACACACACTTACCGATACACAAATAAATAGAAAGAGAGAGCTTGCACAAACAAAAAGCACACAGCTTCCAATCCATGGAAACAGCACCTAAACATTTATACAGGTCAAGAGATGAATCACTTGCTGCAAAAAAAATGTTTACATATATATGGCAAAACAGCACTCAGCCCAGTTCAGTGAGATGGTGCGATGCCAGCTCTGCCTACAAGTGAGCTGACTGGTGTGACAAACACATAAATGTCTGCTCCTTTTTCTTGGAGAAATACCTGTCAGTGCCTGTCGACTGCTCACGCACAAAATGATACACAGAAACATACACAGCCAGGGACAGTCTGTCTCCTAAAAGTTCCTTCAGCGTACTTGTGTAAGGATTCCTAGCCGATAATAACCATCGCACAATGGGCTCACATTAAGTGACAGCCCTATATGTGCTTACTGGTTTTTAAGTCAGGCCTGTGAGCGTGCTGTTTGGCCTCAATGCACAACACTGCATTGTGGCGCAGAGAGGAAACCTGTCTTTGGAAAGTCCTCTGCTTGAGAGTGAAACGTCCCCTCATCTAAGATAAGGAGCTGATGAGAGAAAGCGATAAAGTCAGTGCATCTCCTGGGTCTTATCTGATGCTGTTATCTGACTGCACAGCACCCACCATTTCGCAATCTTTACACCCTTTAAGCACCTTTTTGAAGCACTCACACCAGCATCATCACCACACACACGCACAAACACACCATCTAATGCTCAAACATTCTAAACACCATACTAGCTTATTGATTATTTTGACACGCTCCCATTGTTGAACAGATGGCACAGCTAATATCATGTGAAATGGAACTGTTCTGTGTTATCTCATGGGGAAAGGACATAAAATGACTATTTTCTCACCTTTCAGAAAGACAGAGCTAAAAAGACAAAAAATCAGAACAGAATCTGTGCACTTACCTCTATGTCTGTTAGTAGTCTTATCAAACATAAGCATGGCATCATCAACCTGGAAGACAAGAAGTACTGACATTAGGTTAGTAATTCATGGCATCTTCTCCCCGTTGAATCACATCTCATCTACACACTGTAATTACTTTTACAATACATATTCTTGCTTCTTTAAACATATTTTTTCTAGCAGCTCTCTCCGACATAACCAATCAGTGTGCCTACAGGATTATTGGCAGGTTACCATTCCCTATCTGTTTGGGTTGTAAATTTTTACGACGTAGGACTTTAAGTAAGCTCAGCTCACTCACTCATGATCTGAATCAAACAGGACAAAGATAAGAGTGAAAAGTGTCAGTAGAAGAAAAAATGAAGAGTAATGATAAACAGTTAAAAAAGGAGAACTGTGGACAATGTGTTTATTTTGGTGAACACCAGAGTCCTGTCTTGGGGAGAGTGACAGTAGGGCACAAAACACTAATGGGATCCTTCCTCATCTCACAGCCGCAGCACAGCGCCAGCAGCATCCACTATAATACCATCCCTCATCATGTCCAATAAAGCCACACACAGACAGACAGCGTTTTTTCTTCACGCATCTTGGAAAAAACAGATCTCTAAACACACTCTAAAAGCAGAGTGAGGCGTGCTCATTTAGCCTGTGACTGTGTCTTGAGAGGTGAATAAAAAGGACGGAGGCAGCTGCAGACAGAAACAAAGAGGGAACACTCTGCACCAATTGCTCCCTGGTTATGGTCTCCAGGTATGTGTAACAACGTACCAAGAGGCTTGATGCTGTGCAGGGGGGGGGGGGGGGGGGGTGGCGGCAACGCGCGAGAAAATCGGTTTTTCATGGGAGGGTGACAAAGCTTCAGGAGGAAATGGGAAGAGACAAGAATAGGGGTCTCACTCAAGCCGAAATGTCTGATTGGATAAAGAGAAGTGCCTGGCAGCCAGGCAGACTAGCGTTGGCACACTGTTCATGCCACCCTCTTGCCACACATTTGGCACACAAGACGTTGGCACAGCTTGCATGGCCTGGTTACTCACTGCACATCTCACAGACCACCTGTGACACTTAGGCACATTATTTGTACATCCCCCAAATTTTTAAGAAATGTAGCTGGTAACAGGATTTGAAGCAGCCTATATACACAGTATACCTAGATGTAACACAGGTAAGTCACCTGCTATTATGTGAGCACAGAATACTGTCACTCCACTGCGGCTCAGCAGCTGAGGAGGGCGGGGAATCCGAGCCTAAAGGTGGACAGTGAGGTAGACCGAGTCGCAAAACAATGGACAAATTATGTTTTCTGGTTTAAGTGAAGCATCTCTTACTAATGCTAGAAGGAAAAAATGAAGGCACACCGTCTGTGAGAAGTTTAACAGTAAAGATCTGAAGGCGGAAAAGAAGTTAATTGTTAAGCGTGAGTATAACTTCAGCAGAGATACATCTGTGGTGCTGCTCTTGTACAGCCATTTACAAAGTCATGAATTGCTGCTGAACAGTTTTCGGTGTTGACATAACAGACGAACACAAAAAATGTAACAAAAATAATGAAGCTGTTCCTTTGAAAAATGTGTCATCTGATGACTGTACGGAGGGAAAACGTATAAAAGCTGCCAAGCAATATCACCTGCAGCCACAGTTTTATAAACATCTATAATGTCACATAACCTAACCTCTGTCTCATGCCAGGTGATCTAATGAAAACCACATTAAAGTGACAGGAAGTGAGATAACTGGAATTTGTAGTGCAGAGAACTGCAATTTCATTGCCTCAGTTTGAAGAACACAGGAAAACCTCTGGATTGTTTTTCTGCAGTACACTGGCTTCATTGTTACATTTAATACCTAGCCAGATAATTACACCGCCCTGGAATTAAATGTGAGAAAACTGTTTTCAAAAAACATTTTTTCTGGAATTCTCATAACACCACAAACCGTTTATAACGTCTCCATGTCTGACAGTGTGAAAGCTCCACTGCAGAGCGAAGATGGAATGGTGTGTTTACCAGCTATGGTAAACATTTAATTTGACAAGTGGAGCTGACATCCTGTGATAATTTACATGGGAGACAGAAATTTATAGCATTTGACTTCTGTCATCTAATATCAGTAATACTGAAAGACCAAAAACAGTCACTACTGCATGCATAAGTAGAAGTGCAGGCAAAATGGCCAGCAGAGAATTTTCTGTTTTCTACAAGACTCAAAGAAATGCATGGATGGCCTTCATTGTCGTCTACTCTCACAACTCATCAAAATGTCAAATGACCACCAAAAACAATGGACACAACATACTGTAATACCATTTATGAGTTTGCTACTTGTATGTACTAGGTCTGCTTTATTGTGGTTGTAACTATAATCAGTTTCTTGTCTGCTGTCAGTTAAACAATGAAAATTAACAAGTGAGCTTGGTTACATTAACATTACCTGCTGAAGTGTTTCAAATCCAGTTTTTTCCCTCCAAGTGACTCAAACCGAAACCTTTCACCAATGTGCAAACAAACCAGATTGTTTTCATGTCACATCTGCACCACATACATGTACAGATGTGAATCTGATCTCTGACTATGTGAGCAATGTCAGAATGGTCAGATCACAATTCCGGTGGTTTTTAAATGTATCACTCATCTGTGCATGTGCATAATGCCTGTTGTCATCATTCAGTGTCAACCCCTCAGATTGGTAGACAAGGGTCAGTGGAGAGATGAGGCTGTTTCAAATTTGTTGGACATTTTTGGAGAAGCTTCTGATCAAGCCAGACTTGAAGGAACACATTGTAACCAAGCCATTTTTGAGGAACTGCATGATTTGACCATCACACAAATGACGTTGTTGCTATTCTTGTATGTATGTATGTCACATTTCTGTTAAATCTGCCCACGTTTGGCAGTTTAGGACCTCAGTGCTGTAGACATTAGAGCTGGACACATCTGAACCATCAACAGGAAAAAGGAATTGGGTATTAGAGCCTGGGATGTGAACACAGTTTTTGTGTCTATAGAAAATCTGACTAGTCTGAATTATGGATCCAGCCCATAGCATCATCCGCCATCAACCACTATAAGCCCTTCATGCAACATGACATTCAAATATTTGTACTCTGCTAGTGATAGTAATACTGCTGTAAAGCCATCTACAGCCTGGAAGCAGAAAGACTGTTACTTTGTAAAATAAAGTGCGGTCTATTCAAGGAAGGGTATTATATAAATGTGTGAACTGTGTTGTTGTGACATTATTAGAGGAGGAGCATCCTGTCAGTGAGAGCCATACAACACAGATTCACAGCGAAGCACTGATGGGCACTTTAACAAAGAATGTGCACATCATGTGAGGGTCACACTCCAGCAGGTCATACAATACAGTCTCCCCTCTCTCTCTCTCTCTTCACTCCCAATCTCGCTCTCTCTTTGCCACTTGCAGAGTCTATAGAACCATCTCCTGTGCTTCAGGGCTTTTCAATGTAGTTATTCAAGCAGAACACAACTGTGTGCCTCCATCTGATAGAAGGTTAAGGACCTCTTCACTGCTCACAAAAAAGCCCGCCACATAGAGGTGAGGCCAGGCTCACCTCAGGGAAGAAATCTTTCTCTGTCCTCCTCCTCCTTCTCTTTCACTCTTCCTTTTCTCCTGGCTCAGTGAAAAGAAAGGTTCAAAGGATAATGGCTGTCTTATCACTATGTAAAAGGGGAATGGGAACTCCAGCGAAGTGCCTGGCCTTTTGTGACAATGAAGAAAAGCGCAAAAGTCTATTTCACTGTGGAATGCACTGGAACAGTCCACGGCCACTTAAAAAGAGAAGGCTTGCAGGAGACGGTCAGGGGGCAGAAGGCTGGGCAGCTCTTTAACTAAACCGGCAACAAACACATCTGACCCAAATAACCTCATCCTAAAAACAAGGGCTGACAGGAGTATATTAGCTATGTGAATTGTTGGTTTTCCAGCAATTTAACTTTTATTCACAATTCACAAGGCAGTGATTTAATAGTGGTGCCCTTTTATGTTTTGATCCCATTCTGTAAAGTGTAATTTGATTCAGTTGTTATTAGCTCAAATTGAAAATCTGGAAACTTGTAGTAACTCTTGTGAGACTATCCTTATTCTTCTACAAGGTGAAAAAAAAAAGACTAAGATTATTATTCTAAATCCAAGACAAAAACGATGAGCTCTTTTGGACTCGACACATTCATCAAATGAAACTAGAAATGTCCATGTTTACACGTGTAATAAAGCGAACCTGAATAGTCTCAGTAAGGGTGACAGTAGTGACAGGAGCCGTTGCAGCAGTAAGAGCAGTAACAGTGACAGCAGCAGTGCAGTAGAAGTACAGTACTAGTGGCAGTACCAATTTAAACTTTTCAGTACTGTGAGGCAGTGAGTGCTGTGGAAGTGAGAGTGTTTGAACTGAAGAGCTGAATGAGTACGTTTTTAGACATACTGTACTATTACTTCACATTATCCTTATACCTTTGTGGAAGTGAGCTATTTCACCTTGGCTGTAAAGTTATAACACACACTAATAAATCTGACATCAGATAGTGAGTGTCTGGTCAAACAGCTAATGCTAAAAAAGAGAGCAGCCTCCAGAGTTGCTGTTGCAGTGCCAGTGGAAACATTTAATGTCTCTTAAAGGTGGGTGGCTGTATAGAATAGTTTTGTTCCTGCAGTATTAAATGCAAGGTTTACAGATCACAGTAAGCTAAAAGGTGACCATACTTTCTGTGTTTGGTTTCTGTCCTTGTCGTCCACTTTGCCTGCTACGTTTGTGAACCGCAGTATCTGCTCCATTTGTTTCCTGTACCGTGACCATTACAAGAAAGATGACGGCTGTTGCATTTGCTGCATTTCAAGAACATATTGTTACTTTTAAAAAAAATAAATCGTTTAATTCAAAGCATTTACAGGAATTTATAACATTTGCACTGACATTCTAATGAACGACTCATTGAGTAAACGCACGGTTGATTATGGTATAACATATGACTACATTCCAAAGCTATGGAGCTGAGATGAATCCAGATTAGCCCTGTAACACTGCATAAACATCTGCACATTAACTCTCATGTGTACTTGTGCCACAAGCTTTACAGTGTCTGATCTGGGAGTGAGAATCTGTCGAAAACCAATGAACATGTCGGGTTTAATGCAGACAGATTCGAGCAAAAAACTGCATGCGGTTGGTCAACTTAGGAGCATTGTGACAGTGACGCTCTGTCATTCTGGTGTAACACCCTGAGTGGAAAAGAGTTATCTTGTTCCTGTCATATAGCATGAGACTTAACTCCACACCAGGTGCCACCTCTTTGTCTGTATCAATCCATATGTTTGAAAAACCTCAGAAAAGTACATGATATTTTCAAAAAAAAAAAAAAGTTGCAGTATGATGAATAATTTATCAAAGGACAACGACATCAATAAAGGCGAATGTGCTATGTTTTTGGACAGCCAAACAGCAGAGGTGCTAGGTGACAGGGAAAGATTTAAGAGGTCTGGAAATGAATTATGACAGCGATTTAGATAGGTGTCAAATGCACATTTACATTCAGCTCATGGCTGAGGGCTAGCAGAGGCGCTTTCCTGCAATTTGGGGGTGACACTGATATAGATCATATCTGATGCCAAAAGAGTGCAGACATGAGCCACAAATAGTGACCTGGGATTGGTTGTGCCCATCTTGTTGTTGAGGTTTTGGGCTATGTTTTTCTGCTGGCGCCCAGTGGGGTTTTGTGCTTCTGCACAGAGGTTTGTGTCTTGCCTTCATCCATTACACTTGCTATAAACTTCACTTTTGCCTAAGTGGAAAGCATTACTGTGCGTCCATGTAGTTATCAGGCAATTTTAGTGCCAAAGATTACTGGGATTTGTACACACACTACCAACGCCAAGGCTCAGTCTATATTATTTGCATGGCTTCACTGAATGACGCTTGAATGAGCAGATCATTTTTAAAAGCTTTTACACTACCTTTTTCAATATGTGACTATTTCAACTTAAAACAAATCCTGGTTTAAATATCTCAATTAGAAAAACACCTTACATTTTAAATCCCAGCTACATGACTGTGGTATGAGTTATTGTCATGCAAAATGCAATATTCTCTATTGCATAACTAAAGCTATAACATTAACTTCCATCACAGTGCACAGAGGATCACACTTGTCAAAATTGGATAATTAAACTTGATTAAACTATAAATCAAGGAGCAGGATTACTCAAGGTGATTAACATCACATTCATTATATTGTTCACTCAGTAGTCATTAGACCTCCCCCTTCAAAAAGTGACGTCAACATAATATATACAGTAAAAGCAATAACCAGACAGTTGTAAATCATTCAGAAGCTGGTGCCTGGGGAATCCAGCCAAATACATAGAGGTACGGATGTACAGAAAATGGACAGGAGGAGGACTCTGTAAGACTTGTTACACATACATTTATAAGACTACTTTTGGAATCCCACACCAGACACATTTATTAAAAACGTTTAAAAGGCTCTTTGGCCATAAATAATAAGTCACTACATCAATATTAAGCAGGCTAATGGGATAAATATGACTTTCTATTGGCACAGCCAAACCTCAAGTGTCACAATAAATAGAGGTAATATGAACCACTTCTATCCCAATTTACTCTTGAGAAACCACTGTTCAACTGGAGGACCCCGTTTTAAGCCCCCTTGTTGGCAAGCATCTGTTTCCCTTCCTGTTCCTGAGCAAGAGACTGAATCCCTTCTCCAGGGGGTCTCTGAACCTGCACCACAGCCTCACTGAAGAGGAGGCAAAAGGGGGTTAAAAAATTCCTCTGTGATCAGTTTAGTATTACAATATTATTATCATTACTATTATGACAGATAAGGGTCACGGTCAAGAAGAGAACTCAGCTGGCACTGCCCCTTCATCAACATTCCCTCTGCAGTGTAGAGCATCTAATATTCTATTACAATGATGGCAATTAACAGAGAAATGATAGCGACCCGGTGACAATGGACAAATTTGTGACAGCCCTTTCAATTGTTCTTTTGTAGAGGAAATCTATATCATTGTCTGAGAACGTTGAGCTGCAATGTGCTGCATCCACGCTTGAGCGCTTTTACAAGTGGCGGTTTAACAAGGAGCAGAGGGCAAAATTTTAGCTCCCTATAAGCTCCTGCAATTACACAAGGGGGCAAAAAGGACACTGTTCTTAAGCGTGAGCCTAGATGGACGAGCTGTTCTTTCAGTTCCATAGCAGAGGCCAAGCCAGCTACTCTTTCTTTCCCAAATGGAATATTCCTTATTATAATGGATGAGTGGCATCCCTCAGCAGAACTGATAAAAATGGATGACTAGAGTGCAGACTTAACACACACATACGCACCACACACACAAACACACACACACAGACAGAAAAAGCACAGTGATGTAGGGCAAAGAGGCGCTTATCTGCTGCCTGCTCCGTCTACCCCATTCTTCTTTATTTTTCTTATAGTAAATACTGTATATCTGTTTTATAGTTTCTTTTAATGAAACTAGATTTTTCAACTGATTTATAACTGATTTATAACCTTTCTACTAATGTTAATCTGCATGACAATTTAAAAAGCTATGCCACATTTTTTATTCTATTTGTTGTGCTGTTGGTAGTACTGTATGGATAGAGAGACAGGGGACAAGGGACAGTGAAGCCCCAAAATTCAAATTAATAATTGACAATCACATATTTGAGAAACTATTGAAAAGCTTACCTGTTGTATAGTTTATTGTATATTATTAAACTGTTTGTCAACACAGAAAGAATGGGTTCACCTTTTTTTATTACCTAATTACCAAAAAATGACAGCTACAGAAAAACATGATGCAGTGTGTTTTTCAGCAGTGAGAGAAATCCTTGTGTATGTAATTATTAATGATATAAACCATGGGCTGAATGTCAACACTTATTCCAGTAACTTTTCTTCATGTTGACATTAACAAAATGGCTTGAGAGGAACACTTGAGGAAGACAATTCCTCAAATCTGTCAGGATTACATATTTATGAGGTCCCCTGCTCAGCATCCAAGGAGGTCGCTATGGTGATAAAAACTGATGTATAATCTAACAGTGAACTTTCTGTGTCAAAGAATGCCTCAGAGCATTGCTGACATGGTTAGTACAGATTCTACCACTGCGTTCTGTGTAGCTTTCAGATCGGCAAATACACAATTAAAAAGGCAGTCATGCTGAGGCCACTCTAATCAATGTACTGTTCCAAAGAAATGTAATGAAAGGATGATGGAGTGATGCCTCCAGGAGGCGGCTGTATTGTTAGGGCAGACCGTAACACTGTTGTGGCAAAACAATATTTTATTAGCACATCTCTAGTGGTGCCCGAGCCAGTCTTACAACGAAAAAGTGGCTAAATGAATCATATTTATACACAATTTTCTTGTAAACAAACCATATTTCTGGTAAATGCTGTTTTATGTCTGCTGTACTTTTGTGTAATGCCAATTATGCATTACACAAATGTAATACTGTCACCAGGGGAGTGTTGATTACCTCCCCATTTTAGTTAAGATTACAAGTAAAGTAGATTCTGTCTGGTCCCATCCTCCAAATCAGCCATCTGTGTTACAGAGGCTATTGTATAATTTGACAAGAAGCCTGAGCCTTTCATATAGCATAAAAGCCAGCTCAAGGCAGCTTTGCAGCCAGGCTTAGAGGTGATGTATTGCTCATTTAAAACTGCCACTCTGACCCTTTTACACAAAACAGAACATCAGCTATAAGGCACTTCCTTCATGTATAAATGGGACTTCAGTATGTTGTGTTCTCTGGCCTTGCGCTTGGTCTCACAGAGGCATGTCCACATAGTTGAGCTCAGTATGCCTGAGGAAGTAGGCCTTGGCCTCTTCCATCAATCCGCCTGTCTTCTTTTGCCAAGCTGCAGGGAACTAACCATCATGGAGTCATTTTATTAATAGGGCCTCTTTCCTCCCCGCCACACTCTTGCAGAGTGCCTCCTCATTCTGTCAGAATGGAGTATGCCTGCAAGCCACCACTATGAAACTGCTGCACCAGGAAGCATAGTCTGGGAAATATTGTGCTTTCAAGCTAAAATAGTATTTGGAGAGGTGAGCAATCCCTAAGCCCTAGAGCAAACAGTTTAACATTGAGGACTTATTTAAAATGATGTCCTTTCTCCTGGAAAGCCAATCAGATTTCTGATTTAGTTGACACACGCACGCACGCCCGCACACACACACACACACACACACACATACACACACGCATCCACAGTACATGGAACACATTTAACACAATCTGTCACTTCTTCCTCCTTGTTAATGTAAATATAGCTGCAAGCAGCGATGACTGAAGGCCAGCAAAAGGTCAGAGGATCCTTTGAACTGTTTGAAGAGACCTGTTCATGTGAAACCACGGCGCAGAGGGTGAGAGGGTGGGCTAGAAAGAGGTTTGTTGAAATGAGCAAAAGTGCTGAGCATGTGTGGACGTTGCAGAGGTCTAAAAGGATCACACCGACATAGTTAACGTAGGGTTGGATACATGACTTCCATTAGACACCCTGCCCTTTTAATAGGCAACAAGTTCATTAATGTCTAATAATTCCCATAAGCCACTTATAATGTAGTTGTTTTTATTTCATGTTAAGATTTAATGTGTGGGATTTGGAATTTGAATATTCTGAGAGTCAAAGTTTCTTTTACTGTTGGTCTTCTAGTTTTTGGAGATGCTCTCTCATTTGCACAAGCAGCAAAAGTGTAAGGACAGGTCTAACTCCTGTCAAAATTAACACGTAGAAAATAGGTGCTGTGGGTGAGTCAGTGATATGCCTCAACAATTCACTGAAAAACTGTCTTAGAACGTTTTCAGCTAGTGCACTGGCTACCAGGCCATCCATCTTTTAGTCTTCATTTAACTGTCTGCCCATAGTGCTAGGTGAACGGAATACCAATAACAATGAACCAGTACATATTAAGACCAGCAGTGACAACACCAAATGGATATATCACTATTGCATGTATTATTATCAATTATTCAAATGGGTATTAGAAATGACTAATACTAATATTATTAATAATACTTGTGCTACTACTGATAATAAATAGGGCCATTACATATCATTCTACTTGCAATATATGGTTTTAATTTTTATTCAAATAATAATACGGAATGTAGAGCATATTTTCGTCACATGGTTTTTAAAATTAACAGCACCATGATATCCTATAATTCTAAGAAGATACTTGCTAACAATGCTGCATGTACCTAGGTACCAGATGGAAATCCCCAAGCCACGGAAAACATGGACCATTTCAGTCCCACGACGGCAGGAGTATGAACAAACATGTTCAGATTCAATCAGCTTATTAATGACACGAGAAGTCTCCGCTGTGCATAATAAAACATAAATGAAAAATTGGCTTAACTGGGTTTTATCTGCAGCTGAGTCGAGGAGTGACTGAGTAGAAGTGAATGTGGTCTGTCTTTTTCTGTCAAACAGTGGCTTAGCGTGGTTCCACGTGTGAATCTAAGAGATGGCCTTGAATTGGAGAGGTCAGTTTCCACTCTTTTTGCTGGGTATGAGAATACTCAGGAATGCAAAGGGCTCCTGCTGCACGCTTACAGGTGTCTGAGCTTTTACTAGATGGCACAGCTACTGTAGCAATGCCTCTGAATAACCATCTAGAAAATAAAATTTAATAACAGACTTTCTGTATTCATGGATCAGTGAAAGCGCTCAGTGACAGTATGCTCTAATGTTCACAGGTCTGATGAACATAAATCTCTCTTTGGAGACAAGGTGTGCACTGTGTACTGATATCAATAGGTGAACAAGAGGGATAAAAGGAGCTGCTAGGTTGAGCTGAATAACATTCATTTCGCTCACAATAGCCACCATCCCTAATACCTGCAGTGTTTTACTTAGATTAGGCTTAAGCTTTTTTTTAAAGGCCATTTCAATAATTTGACATTCTCCCAGAATGGGAGAGAATGAACACTGATAAAAACTTTTTTTTTGCTCCTTTTCATGCAAAACACTTTCATCTGTCATTCTGTGATAGCCCGTCGCTCTTTGTAAGCATAAATACGGGAGGCCCTATTTGAATATGGTTACACATCCCTCTATTTATTAAAGCTTGGATTAACATGACAGGAAGTTTTGTCTGGGGGCTCTTTAAGATGGCTCAGAGAGGCAATCTGGTGACAGTAATAGGATCCAGCTAATATACTTGACTGATGCTCCTTTCCCAGTGTTATAAAGCAGAACAATGGGAGTGGGGTACTGGGAGTGAATATATTGTGTGTGTGTGTGTCTGGGGGGACAAGGGTGTGCTAATCAGGCAGAATACCATCACTTAGCAAATATAAAGGCTGAAGAAATAAAAATACTAAAGGTCACAGAGCAATTCCATCAGGACAACTATGCTACAATTAAATGATTAGACAAAGGCACTGACATTAGTGAGAGCTATAATAATGCTTTGCTCCGATTTCTGTGTTTGTAGAGATGTGCTAAAGGCTGGCATTAAAAAATAAATACATCCTTCTCATTACTCTTTCTTTCACCAGTGAAGTCCTCTTTTTTTTTTTTTTTTTTCTGAGAAGCAGCACCCCTGTATCAAGGGGCCATGGCCCTACCTCTATATGGCTGAAGATGTTATACATTTATCCTGTTTTATCTTGTGCGTTTTAATTTGAATTAGAACATTTCATATAACCTTTCCTAGTCCCTGAGACCAGTAGGCTAATAGTCCAGTAAAATTTAAAATAAATTAATTTCAAATATATAATTGAGCCTGGCGCACCAGGACGAGGAGGAATGACAAAATACACCCAGGAAAGCTACATACAGTAAAGGTGACATTTGTGCTTCATTAGCAGCATTTTCAAACACTGTGGTCTAGTATTATAAGATAAAAGACTTCAAGGTGGAAACTAAGTGGTTGGTTTTGCTAACGTGTGTCTGGTTTCTTATCCGTTACACTGCACCTGTCTTCTAGGTGGATCGTACCGTTTCCACTCTCCACCTGCTGTAGTGAGTGACAGCAGTGACTGCACAGTGCTCTGACTGACTTTACCTGCTGTCAATAATGCCTATAAAATTATTGATCTGGACATGCAGAACATTTATTTATCATGGCTCATGAGCTGCTTGCATGTGTTATTTTTCTGTGACTTCTGTGCATGGATTTGATGTCAGATCATTGAGTCTCTAGGTCCTCCTCAGCTCAGTTTAGTTTTAATTAGCAGTAATTTTCTGGATCATGTGGTTTATAGATTTTATGTAGCTATTTTTATTAAAGTTTCTTAAGTAGCCTATATATTGATTTTCAAGTCCTCTGCACAGTATTAATCAGGACAGTTATTGTATATAATGGACAGTTATTTACATATTGTAGATCAAAGTAGACATTTTTCATGTCTTTTTAAAAAAAATCATCAAACAAAACTTACAATAAAACTACTGTAAAAACAAATAGTATGAAGCATGAAAACAGCTGTAACTGATTAGTCGATCTCCAGAAAATTAAGCCTCAACTACTTTGGCATTTGACTGTCGGTTTTCAAGCCAAAATGCCAAATACTTGATAGTTACAGTTTCTTAAATGAGAATTAACCAACCTTCCGTGTCTTAACATTAGAGAGCACTGAACATCGTTGGCTTTTGTGATGTGTTACTGACCTAGCTATAAAAGTAATAAACATTTTCCAGTCAGAGTTTGTTTTCAGTTAAACTGGAAGGATATTTCAGTACATCAAATATTAAACCCTACATATCACCACTGGTTATTGTCATTTTTGTCTTTATGTCTTTTCTTTGGAAGGCTATTAACAGACTCCACTCTGATCTGTTTTTATCTGATGTTTTTCTGTGGTTAGATCCATTGCTGTCAATTTAAGTATGCAGAGTGGCACTTAGCCATTTCCATATGCCAGAGAGTTGCTACGGATGGCCTCTGTGTGTGTGTGTGTGTGTCTGTGTGTGTCTAAGCTGGGTTAACAGATCAAACACACATCTGTTTGAGAGATAGAGGGGAATCTGTGCTTCTCCCTCCAAACCTCTCAATACTAATTAACGGTGCACTGATAGTGGCCAAATGCCAACTGCCATTAGCACCCAAACAACACAAGTACACAGACAGAGTTGTGCACACACTCAAACACAGATGCTATACGGTCACCCACACCAAACCACCACAAGCCATCTGTGGATAAGATACGTAGTCGTCTATGCATATATATATCCACAGATACAGTGTTCTCTATTTCCACTTAATGCCATTCAAGAATCCCAGCAAGAAAAAACTGAAGTAAAAACCAGTGAAGTAACATGAAAAACTACTATATATTACAGTTTTCCTCCATAGCTTTTAGAGCTGCAACGACGCGCTGACGTAATCGACTACATCGACCACGTAAATACGTCAACTTAAAAAAAATGCGTCACGACTTTTTTTTTAAAAATTGTCTACTGTCCACACTCCAGTTCACTAGGTGGACCTTTTACACCTAGCACCTTTTACACTTGATTGCCACTCGCCAATAAACCCCACGGAATACGTCACGATGCTGCATGATACTGTGTTTACACAGATAATGGTGGCTGCTAATGCCGGTCAAAGTGATGATGCTTTGCACAAGGCAATATCACGAAGAAAATCAAAAGTGTGGGAATATTTCAGACAGAGGCCGAACGGTTATCTGTTCACTCTGCGACAAGGAGATGGCATTCCACGGCAGCACTTCTGCGACGTCAACCCCATCTGAACCTTTTCGCAGTTGCCGGGAACATTGTAAATAAAAAAAGATCAAGCCTGACTCCAGACAATGTAGACATGCTTTCATTTCTCCACTGAAATGCTGTTTAAGCCCTTTCTGACTGACAGTGATATGCATACTTTTCTTTAGATTACCTGCCTATGTTTTGAACTGAGTAAAGTTACTGAAATTGGTAACCCAGGCCCCCAACTTTTTATGTTGGCCAGTATTTATGTTGGACTTAAATAACACATTTAGGTATTCGTTGCAGTGCTAGGCAGAATTGATATTGGACTCATTACCTTTTAGTTATTGGATTTAAAATAATTACAGTTCAGGTGTTCATTCTTTGATGTTGGATGTAAAATTGTCACCTTTCCGGTGTTAATTCTTTGCACTGTTAAGCACTGTTGAACCTGTTAAGCACTGTTGAACCTTAAAGCACAGATTACCAGTGTTCTTTCCACTGTGCTGGGTTGGAGTATTATTTATGTTGTACTTTTTGTAATTGTTTTTATATTGCATTTAAAATTGCACTTTATTTTCAAACTGAAACTTTTTTTTTTATAGAAAATTCAATAAAAAAGAAAGAAATACTAATGGTTGAAGTTGTTTTACTTTTTTTTTTAAAGTGAAAAATTATATGCTAATTAGAAACATTACATTAACAGATTAGTCGACTAATCGAAAATTTCACTGATAGATTAGTCGACAGACAAATTAGTCAAATTATGCAGCTCTAATAGCTTTGCCTCAATTTTCAAATGCCAAAGTTTTTAAAATAAGTAGAATTTCTCTCTTTTCCTATAAATAGCAATCGTTCAACACATTTCAGCAAATAATAAAATATACTTGTCTACAATTTGAACACCACTTGTATATATCTTTCTGATCAAAATAGTTGCTTTTCAGTCTTATAAAACAACATTTAAGAATCATTTCACGGTTCACATCATCACATGCACATTAGTTCATGCAGCTGTTAAAGTATGTCAAGCCCTCAGCTGTTAGGAACTTTACATGCATATATCGCTTTAGAACAGATTCACATCCCTTCAGTTTTTGCTCATTTTAATGCACTGTAAATAGCAAGTTGTTTTATTTCAAAATAAATTTACAACACAGCAAAGTGTCCAAAATATGAAGAGGTGTGAATCCTTTCTGTAACAAATACACTGATAGGTGATAGCTGAACTTCCCTTATAGGGAGTATGTGCCACATCAAACAAATTTGTTGCATTTCTGCCTCCATACTATCTGAATGGAAGTTGAAAATATATGGCCATAGGCTAATAGATGAAATGACAATGCTTGATTTTGAAACCCAGACACTAATGGGACATTACATTATGACAGGAATGGCTTATGCAGTGACATAAGGATTTTGAGTCATGAGAGGTTTTGGGTGAGGCCGATCCTTTCACTGATGAACCATAGTGATGTGCTTTATGTAAAAACCATTTTGACAAATACATATTAAGCTTTGAGAATGAGAGTGATGTTTCAAGAAATGAGCCAAAGCTACTGAGAAAAGCTGTAATCATAACATATAGTCAACTAAATAGCAATCTGATCTGTTCTGTAGAAGAGCTGATACTACTCTGCCTGTTTAACAGATTGCTAGCACTTATTCCGTATGCTTAAAGACATGAATGACAACCTCAATTCTTGAGTTGCTGTGGACCTTTGACTTCTTCACTGATAGTGCCATTTGCGTACTCTCAAGCAGTGTGCTCTGTAAAAGCATCTGACAGCTATCTTTGATTTTATTTAGGGAGGATTTCAGTTATGCCTGCATCTGAAAAAAATCTGCCACCCACTCTCTCTGTCTCCTTCAGGGTTTCTCTCCGCCTGTATCTGTCACTCTCTGCTGTGGTGACAGGGTCAGATAGAGAGAGCAAAGCGGTGAGAGGTGCGACACTGTGAGCAGATGAGGGTCTCCCTGTATGGAGGTCCCCAGATGCCCCCAACCCCGCCTCGGCAGACAGCCGCCAGTTGGTCTGAATAACACCACCCACGCTGGCTCCAGCAGGGAGTTCAGAAGCCACATGGATGCCAGAAGTCAACTGGACCACCAAGAATTTTTTTCCCACGGCTTTTTATTGGTAATCAAACTCAGCCATCATTCACATAATTTACTGTAACATGCCAAAACTAACACATTCTAGGATCATACAGAGCACACACCATACTGGCAATCACATTTGCTTTGGTAAATGTCTGTGGTGTGTTACTTGTCTGCCTGGTGTACTGTGTAGATACCTGTGCCTGTAAATGACAACAGCTAAAATGAATGCAGCAACCTAAACTTCTTTCTGGGAAACTGGAGTGGAGCCTTGTCTTGTCTCATCTTTCCTTCTCTCTCCCTGTGCAGCCTGCCTGCCACCATCTCACGATAGCATCTCTCCATCTCTCACAGTGCTCTGATCTCTGTGTCAACAGGCGACACCAGCAGTTCACACTAACTCAGCATGCATCAGCCCATCTGCAAGGCAAACCATCTACAAATGCATTTAGCATAGACTGTGGGTAGGATTAAAGGCAGGGTTAGCGAATACTATAAGTTCTGATGGCTTTACTCCTGGCAAGGTGCCAATTGAAAGGTGCCTTCCCTAGAAATATAGACAGCCATTGACTCCTCCTGTAGATATTCTCTATGAGGCTGGGAACTTACGAACAGCATGTAGGAGATCAAAGCTGCTGCTGACAGACTCTGCAAACACAAAGATTTCTTCAACTCATCAAGAACTGTTGCAATGTTTTCTCAGTGGCCTCCTAGCTTGGTGTGTACCTATACAGATGGGGGTTTATTAGTTGTCAGTGGGCCAGGTAGTAGGCTGCATGGTTGTCCAGCTCAGGTCCAAAAGCATACAGAGATTGTGATGACAGGATCCGAAACCCTCCATGGTTACGCGGTGGAATTCAAATGCCAATCCCCCACCCCGGTGCCATCTCCTCTTTCTCTCTCGTTTGTCACATCTCCCTCTCTCTCCCCTCCCCTCTCCCCCAGTGTTTGTCAGGGTTGGTGATTAGCTGTCACCCTCTGCAAAAGCCGATAACACCCCACACAGCCTGTTTCCCCTCTGGGAGCATGCACACAAGTAAAACAGGAAAACACACAAACAAATAGACAAGTGTGCACATATGAATGCAAACTAAGGACACGTAATGCCAAATCTAGTTAAAAAGGCAGAGTTGCATGTATTTACAAAGACACCACTCACACTCATTCATATTAGAACTTTGGGTATCATGTTTTCAATTTAGATTTTATTGATATTATACATAATTCCACTTCTTATCCAATCCTGGCTCCAATTCTTTTATTTTCAGCAAATAACAAAGTTGTTCATCACAACTTATGACTGTTGAGACAGTCTCTTTGATGAAATAGGAACAGAAACATTCTACCTTGCCATATGCAAGTTTTAATGCTCCCTGTTGTAGATCTGGTTCTACTTGAGTTTATAATTTAGTTTATAACTTCTGAATACACATGGCTGAGGGCCCACAGATGACCAGTGTATAAAATATGACGTTTGTCACTGTGTGCAAAACTGTACACAGTGCGCATCCATTGTCTGTTATTTTAAACTATACTCACCGTTTTATCCACACTAACTCCAACTCTACAGCAGTTGCTCTAGTCCACCATGTTGTAACCACTAGTCTGTCAACACTTCCATTATTATATGCTCTTTTCATTACCCTCTGATCTGCTTGTGTCAGAGTGTTCTCTGACTAAAAGCTAAAAGCCAAGTGGCTCATTAGCAGCTCTCATGAATCCGTCCAATTCCAGTTAGCTGGGTGATCTCTCTGTGATTCAGACTATGTTCACAACTTCACTTCTAGAAATAGCGAGATATACACATGTTCTCCATCTTAATGCTATAACCACATTTTTTTAGAATAACTTTTTGTCAATACTCCATCAGATTCAAGGGAGCACAGCTATGCAATAAATACCACCTTATTGATCCATAATCCTCCTCTCACACAAACTTCAAATTCAGGCTTAGAACGTATTTGGTGAGCAGACTATTGAATTCTGTATCCGTTGGCTTATTTAATAAATGCCATGACATATTTAATAGTTCTATTTTGTCTGTTTCCTTTTGTGTCTTGTGCTAATGTGTTTTTTAATTGAAAACCGTGATTTTATTGCCATTCCTGTTTTTAGTGAGATCTCCTTATACAAGCTCTTTTGAGTCTCTAATCTCACCAGCACCTATCCCATTTTTATTCCTGTTAAGTATTATAAGTTCTTTCAAATGACTAAAACTAAATGACCTGCATATTTGAAACAAACACTGCTATCGACACATCACAAACTGCCTCATCATTCATCTCATTCTCTGACTTTCGCATAACTTCATCTCATGCACAAGTTACTGGAATTTTTGAGGAATAATCAAAACCAGGACATAAAAGAAGTGCCAAAATAAAAGTGCTGAGTCTGGCAGACCCTCATGCATGTAGTATTTGCAAACAGATAGAGCCTGAATGACTAAGAGTTGCTATTTTTGAACCAAATGTGTGGAGCCAGATAGTGTTCTTCCAGTGTTACTCTAGGTAACCTGTGCCCTTTCCATCATGGTGACAGGTGCTGTATTACTTGGACAAGGTGTGCGGGATGTTGTGAGAATTTGATGGAAATGAGTGAAAGCATCAAAGGAGTGTGTTTCTATTCGTTTCCCTTTGTACAGTTACTGTTACACGTACTGTACATGTGTTCATTGGCATTCAAAGAAACACAACTAATAATGGTAGTTAAACATTTCCTCCCAGCAATTATATGAGTAGAAGAGTGCATCCATAGAGTGGTTAAGGCTTTAGTACATTTAAAACAATTTGCACAATGTGTCACACAGCCCGGTTTAAAGCGTATACTTAAATATAATGAGGCAATAAGGCCATTTTCAAACCAGCTTTACCTCTGTGCCTCCTCAATGTGGTTTTAGGGTTGTCTTTTAAAAACGTTGAACCTTGCTCAGTTTTTGCCTGACCTCAATGTGACATCATCCCGTAGGGAGCTCTACTGGCCAATCTAAGACATGTCAGCACACATTCCTGGTAGATTACTTTACAATGTGAACCTGTTGTTCCACTGCTATTTAGATGGCGATTGAGGAAACACAAATAAAAAAACAAACAAACTGTAAACCACTGTGCAGAGCCTGGGCATCCGCCTGCTAAACTATGGCAGGTAAAACAACTCTCTATGTGTATTTATGTATGCACAATAAGATGCACGTGGATACACTTCAATGGTCTAATCTAGTGGTGTATTGCTACCAGTTTACAGTCAGCTACAAGTTGACAGCACAAATATTTTACTACCTTTTAATTTGAAAATTTCAGAACAGCCTCATTTAACTCAAAACAACTTTATAATACAAAGAACAAGTTGTGAACAAGTTGAAGTTTGAAGATACAAAAATAAATGCTCCATAGCCTATTTCCCACTATGCCACTGGGAAGGACGAAGAAGACAAAATTCATCAATTAATGTGAGCGAGCAACAACACTCAGTGGGTACAGTGGGTGCAGAAAGTGTCAGCCAGCCCAAATTTACACTGAGCCGGAGAAGGGTCAGAGGTCTCACATCACTTCAGACCATCTCCTCTATTTTCTGGTTTCAAGCACAACTAGCAGTCAAAGCCATTCAGAATCCTCTCTGACACCTCTGATGAATCAAGCAGTATGCTTTTAATTATTTAATAGAAAACGCAATGACTCTGATTTAAAAACTAGCAAAAATAACCCTGGCACAAGGTCTAATTCAACATCAGCTGTATAATATTTTGTTTGATCAAGAAGTGACCCAGGTTGTGCGTCTGCCCAGCTCAGCACAGCCTTCATTCCTGCCATACTACCTACCATACATTCCTACCAACAATACTGCAGGTTCAGCTTCAAATTAACATGGCAGGATAGGATCATCTTTCCTTCTTCGTGTATCATCTCTGCTGTCACAATACAAAGAAGGATTGAAATGTAGCAGATAAATATACAGCATGGCTTTATCTGCTGCCCCTAAGCAGCTTTACTCAAAGGAAAGCTCAAACAATGTTGGAAAGTCATCACATTTTAAGAGTCATTGTGTCAACTTGAAATTGTCATGAACAAGAGGTGATTTCTTAGGAGATGACAACCCTGTTATGTGTGCACCTTAGAAAAGTAGGGTAACAGAGGAGCAAGGAGATGAAGTAGTAATGAAAATGAGAGGCGGGGGGGAGAGAGAGTGCACTGAGCACAGACAGCTCAATAAAGACAGCAAGACAAATACAGACAAAGAAAGACGTATGAGATCATGCCCCCGCCTTTGTATACATATGGCGAAACATGCTGGAGCTGAGAAAGGCCAACACATTGAGATAAGCCCCTTTGCACAGGCTTCCATTTAAGGGTGATTTGGCAGCTCGGCCCCATGTTTGTTGGCAGGCAGCAACGTATGCCTCCAATCATCTGCTGATCGCTGAATTACTGCGAGCCTTTTTTTTTTTTATTTCCATTAAACACTAATGGATGATTTGCTGAGGTGCTTGGAACACATACGACAGGAACAAACAACTTCATTCATCACTGGCATAAAGCTGGCTGGTTTTCCATGAAGGTGTTCAGCTTTATTGGCACAGCTAATAACATTAAACTGAAAGACACTCAACAATACAGGGCTTTCCTCATAAAAGCTGCATTATGTATTGTTTTCATGACTAAACATTTAGCAGCAATCAGCTTTGTCTGTGCATCAAATTTGTCCTGAAGAGACTGCGGAGTGCGTTGCATCCATGCCCTTGTGGTTGGGCACTGCTTTTTCTCAGCAGATACGGGAAGTGACGCATTTAGCATATTCGATAACTACGTCACTGAAATTGCTTTACAGTCAGCAGGCTGTATTTATAGTTACAGTAGATGCACTGTATAGCAGACGCAGCTCCACAGGAGTGTCTCCGCTAGAACAAAACAACATGTACAGTATTTTCAGTACCAGGTCTTTGAAAATTTTCTGTAGGCACTTTTATTAGGTACTTAATCTCATGATAGCCCAGCAAAAATAAATTATTGAATGTTAAGGCAATGAAGTATTAAATGTGTTACAAAAATGTCAGTGAACATGAAAATGGGGTGATGCTTTTTGTCCATTTTGTAAGTTCGACTCACACGCAAGTGAAGGGGTGGGCTGGGGGGGGGACTACCGTCAGTGCTCCACCCAAGCAATATGTAAGTAAGGAATACAGACTCCAGGGATAGGAATGAAGTGTGACTGTGACCAGACAGGAAAATAATCTATGTAATCCAGATCGAAACCCTAAAGGCTTTTATAGATCGACTGCATAGATTTTCTCTCTGTCTCCATTTCTACCTGGCTTAGGTTTAATTCAACTAAATTAAATCAACCCATGAGCCCAGGAGTTCGCAGAGAAAGCAATCATTCATCTTTGTGGTGAGCCACTTACCTGAGCAGGAAAAAAAACCCCAGCCCCTGCTCTGCTCTTTCTCCATAGACACCATTAGGCCACTCAATATAGTTTCAGCCATGCCAGCTCAGTTATAATTACTCTAGTTGACATCTAACCAACAGCTCTTTATGGATGTCCTGGACTCACTATTACTTCAACAAATCTGGTCATTTTGTCATAGCTGGCTGCTGGTATCTAGCATGTGTGTGTCTGTGTTCAGTATTACATTTTTTCCATTTCAACCTATAAATTAGATGCCGAGGTTGCTTTTACATTTAGGAAAAAATGTTTAAATACTTACTTTTCAAATGTGGAAGTGGAAAAAAAAGCTATCCCTGATAGAGAAACACAGCCTGAGGTAAATCTGTTATCTCTGCAACACACCACAGCTTTAATGCAAGACAATCAATGCAATAATCAACACCTCAAAAACAACTATAAGGGATTGTACTTAAGTGACTGGCTGTGACTGCACCAGAAACCTCTCCCTCATCATGACTACATCAGGCAGCTGCTTACACACACCCCCCCATTCAACAGATACATATTTCATGAGCTATGGTAAACACTCTGCTCTCACCAATGCCAATCTAGCATTGAATAATACATTCATAGTGGATCGGCTAATGAATTGAGAGCTTGCCCGAGTGAAAAGAAGAAAGCAAATAACCAATACTCAAAGTAGAAATAGAATTAATGAGCGGTTGTGAATGCTCAAATACTCGGTGGTGAATGCCGCTCAAAAAGCGGGACCATTCTGCTCTCCACCTCACCTTTGTCTCTGGTCAAAGTTCTACATTAATGAATGTGGGAGATATTCCATAGTCGTCTCTATGATTGTGGATTTCACAGATGTGTAAATGATGCGACGTGAGACACTGTGGGCAAAGCTTTGATCTGCTATTCCGCAAGCCAGGTTCTACAACAAAAGGCCACGAAATCCTGAGCTCAGACAAACCTTGTGTAATGTAGTGCCCACTGACCAGAACATAGACCATATGTGCAACCTCCTCTTCCTGAACATACTGTACACTGCACAAGCACAATTAAAAAGCTTATTTAAAGATGACTGAAGTAAGGAAAATCTCTGTAAACCCACATATTCAAACCACCTCGCTCTATATAAAATGTCATCTTTGTAGTATAAACTTTGCACCAGGCACCACACATGCATTGTAGATTTTTTTTTCTGAAGATGAAATGATGCATGGCTGACTTTGCACACCAAAAATCTTGCAAAAAAACTCCTAAACTAAATAGGCCATTATGCAAATACAATGTCAAAACAACAGGAAGAAACAATCAATAGGGCAGTGTGAGTGTTTATGGTGTAATTCCATTAGTCTTCTGGCTGAACCTGATATACCTGTGGGCCGTTTAATCCAATAAACTACACATGGATCAAATTAACTGTATCCGAGAACTACTCTTTGCAAGGTACATACAGTACAGGAGAGAAAGCACAAACATTAAGGGAAACACAATCTAGATCCAGGAATGCAACAAACACAAAAACACATACTAATAGGGAAAACAAATGCATCAGCAACTGCTACACCAAAAGTTCACTGGCACATGAGGGAAGTGATTTGGATAACTGGCAACACTGAGATACTTTGCATGCTGATAAGACATTATGTACCTAACCCTTTATTAAGCTTTAAACTCTTTTCAGGCAAGAAAGTAACCATTTAGATTTCAAATGGTCAGTTTATCCAAATAATGTCTGTTTGGAAACTTGCTCCAGTCCTGTAGGAGTTGTGAGGACGCCCTCGCACAGGAGACAAAAAGTTTGTTTATGACCTTTCAGTAAAGCTTATTTTAGGCCTCAACACTTGCATATTGTTACGTTGTGCAGTCATGTAATTGTTGCTTTTAATTTGGATTTAATGTTTTAATCTAATTTGCATTCTAATGTTTTATCTAGGTATGCATTCTAATGTTTTTTCTATTTGTATGCATTGTGTTAAGCACTTTGAATTGCCTTCGTGTACAAAAATGTGTTATATAAATAAACATTCCTTGGATTTGTCACAGTACACTATGTATGGTACAGTGGCGAAGTGGAGTTGCCAGAGCCCAGCTGAGCTGTTGAGTCCTTACTCCCAGTGACGACAGGATGAACAGAAGTGTTCTTGCTGACATCAACAGCTCCACTCAGCTCAGCTCTGGTAAACAGATGCTTCCAGGGGAAAAAAAAATCTAATTCACAGTGAGTGTAGATACATCTGTTTCCCAATCTGTAATGTATATAAAAAAAACCCACAATTTAATATAGATCCCACTTTCATTTTTATGTATTTATTGTTATTGAAGTCTTTAGATCTTCAAAAACGTTGGAGCAAATGCCCACGCAGACATTAATATATAGATAAACTGACTACATATTGAAAATCTGAATGGATACTCTGACGCAAAAATGCTTATAATATTGCCATTATTAAATATAGCAATTCTTGTTGCATGTGCTTATATAATTGTTGCATTTCTACATTTGGAGTGCATTTCTGTTCATGTTTGTTCTCTCTCTTGCATGCGCTTTGTCCTCATACTTTTTTTTGAGGAATCAACACCCAACTGGGATTGCTTGGCACCTGTTCTCAGCATGGGGCCCAGTGACGCCTATGCACCTGTAAGGGGATCCACAGAAAGCTGCCTACAGCCTACAACATTTACAGATGCTTGATTTTCTTCTAATACAGTAGAGGCAGGCAGGAAATAGAGAGAGGATAGAGGTCCAGATTTAAACACACCAGGAACACTGCGGTTAACTAATATGCATTTTAGATTACCAGGCCACTGTGATGGCCCAATAAATTATATTCTCTAAATGATATAAATGCTACAAAAGTACTATAGCTCTAGACTTCCTATCCAAGAACAGAACACCTTCCACAAAAGCAATTTGCTGCATCATTTCTAATAACATGCAATTAATAATAAAAGAATGACATCTGACTTGGGAAACACAGTAGTCATATTTTAAGGTGGATAGTTTACCCACCTAAGAGCTCCATTGCATTTCTCTGTCTGCTCCACGCTATATGTTTTCACCGAAGCATGAAAGGGAGCCAGAATTTCTCCTGCGAATGCATCTGACCTAACCTACCATAACTACTCTGCCAGATCTTCTACACCAAAGTGAGTGAGAGGGCAGAAAGAAGTATTTTGGGAAATGAACAATTTAATAGGTCTACACCCACCCTCAACAAGACTACTGTAACCCTACAGAGAGGTGCATACAGTAGAGGTGAGAGGTGTAGGCAGCATGTCCATCAGCTGCACAAACACCTTTATTATGGTGGAAGGAAATGACACCCTACAGGAGAACAGTGGTGTACTGTATCTCTGGGAAAGCTGGGCCAGTTTAGATTAAAAAAAACAACAACAAAAAAAAAAAACCCAAAACAAAACAGGAGCTTTGGTCAGTGAGCAGACCGACACCTTTCCAAGTCTCTGTAGGTGTCTGACGAAATTAATTAGGAGAATGAAAAAAAACAAAGAAAATGTCTGTCGGATCACAGATCACGCTGTGAAAAATACCTTCCCCTGCTGTGATCTATTGACTGCCATTAAATGTTCCAGCTGCCACTCCATAAATATTAATATTTAAAATCTGACAACTATATAGTGAATTTCTCTCATTTTTTCACCTAAATAGCAGCTTATTAAAATTATATCATTAAGCGCAGGAATCAATGCATTTACAGCAAATGGGAAACTATTTTCGGCAGTAGCAGCGGCCCACTGTCCATGTCTCTCTTGAGCCTCCGTCATTTGAACTGATGTTGTTCCACAGTCTGTGACAGTTAATACCATCACTCTCTAGTATGAGAGGACACACAACAGGCTTGAGGGATGAAAGGAGGGGTGGACTTCAGCAATCATTCACTGGTCACTAAGCATATAGTAGTATTTAGACAGCTTTAGTGTAATGCCACAGCTTAATGCGCATTGGCTAATTTGCCAAGAGGCTTGATGCGAACAATCTCTCTACATGTTCTGGTTGGGCGCATGGCCTGATGGGATGGTACACCATTAGCCCAGTCAGACTGCAGGGCCCCGCTGTTAACATTACAATGTCTATCGGAGCATAACAAAGTGAAGGAGGGCTTGTGTGTTTTCCCAGCACGCTGTGGTCAATGTGATGATAACACAGATACAAGGCAATTGTTATTAGTAAAAAAATTGCCTTGCAATTAGAGCTATGGGGTATTAGTATTTTCATAACAACCCTATTATTGTATGTATTAACATCCTTTATCAGGGTTGGTAATCACTTGTCTCAAACAGTTTAATTACAGTTTGGCAATGACTACTTAACGTGATTAGATGTTATACCTTATTGTTGCGTGCGGCATATTACATCCATTATATTAAGAGTTATTATTTTCATAAGGGTGCAGTGCTGGCATGTGATACAAGATGCAGTGAGAGCTGAGTGACAGAGACTTCTTAAAGACTTAATTTTACAAATAAAGTAATCAATATAAGCTACTGCACATCACGTCTCACCACACAGTGAGCTGTAAGGTCTTTTGCATAATTGCAATAAAAAAGTGTATTGGCCTGACTGATTGAATTCAGTCTTGGTAATTGCAGCATAAACAATGTAGTTGACTGTCACAGCTACTGTGCCACTACGCTGTCAACAATCCAGATATTTTTCTAGTGTCTACTAGAATATCATGCAGATCCACAGCCCGCCGTGTAATGAGTATAATTACATGGTGCGCATGTGTTACCTGTAGGGTAACACATACTCACATACACTCACACACACAGACACACGTGGAACGCAACACATATTTTTCCATCCCTATGACCTGTCACTCAAAATCGTTCCCGATGGAAAGGACACCTGACTTCTTCATGCCTCCCCGTCTCCACCACTCACTGGATATTCTCCTCCTGAAAAAAGTGAGAAAAAACTCTCCAACATTAAACCCGCATCATTTCTAACAGCCACCTAAATCCCTGTTGATGCTGCTGTCTGTCAATATGACCACCCATATTCTCAACTCAACCCTCATCCTTTGATCGACATTAACTCACAGCTTCCCAGCCTCCCTCAATTCCCAATTTTTCTTTCTCGCCCCAATTACTCTTCCTCTCTAGCAGGAGAGGCACTGCATGCTTCCAGGCAAAGTCAATGCCTATCTCGTCTCCTTTGTGCTACCCATATCCAGTATACTGCTCCCGTTCCTCACTGTTGTGTCTCACACACATCGAAGGCATATACAAGTTGTAAATAGAGTGGAGCTTAAACGACAACAGCCTTGCTTTGTAGGGATTTGGGGAGGGGAAAAAAAAGGAGCTGATTTGTGTGAAAGACTGCTGGCGAAGATAAAATGTTAGGCTTTGGATCTAAATTCCACATGAATGCCTTTCCCTTTAGTGTGCATTATGATGGCAATGGACCATATCATAGTATTTGTTTTGCTTTAGAGCTGTCCCATGTGATTTATGTTCTTGGAGTGCAAATATTTCATGTCACTATACAAGCAATGTTTCTGTCATGAAGAAGGCAGGGGGTATTCTCAGGGGCTGAATATGAGAGAGTTGTGTACACGTGTGGCTGTGTGTGTATGTGTGGGTTAGCGGTGAGGCACTTGTGGCAGTGCCAGTGTGTGACAGCAGGACCCCTGGCTAGAGAGCAGCGCCTGGAAAGGTTACCCAGCAGAGTGGCTTTTGTATGGTAATGTGACCTCCAGCTCCCTAAGGAGTCCCAACACCTGCCCAGCACCCCCTGCCATCCTCACATCCCCAACATGTTAACTGTTTTCCTTGGTAGGAACAGAGCTGCTGTTCTGCTATTGCTTTGTAATGTTTATTGGACATTTACATTATGGCGAAGGTATTTAACGGTGACAGAAAACACAGAGATTTTTGGAGCATTTTGCACTGGGGCGTTTGTGAAATGTCTTACTCTTGTTCAGAAGACCAGTTAGATATGTGGCTACCAATAAAATAAAACAAGGACATATTTAAATACTTAACATTTCTGAAACACACGATTTACTGTATGCTCAATGTCAGCTCAAATGCACAAAGTTTGATTTACTAATTTATTGTAATACCACTTGCACCATTAGTATTAACAAAACAGTTACCATAAACTTGATGCTTGATGCCAAGAACATTGTGTAGTAATCTGCACACAGACAGACCGACACCCCCGTAAACCTAAAGACAACTGGCTGAGCATAGAAAGAGGGGCTCTAAAGCAATTACAGCAAATTAAATGAATGCCCTCAAGTTAAATAGTGTTAATAGTGTTCAGGGAGACAAATTTGAGATGCAACTCACAGTGTGATGGCAAGATTCACTCGGATTGCTGAGTAGCAAACAGTAGTGTTAATTATATTCAAACCCTTTTAACAGAGAATCAATTCATAGCATGCTGTGACAGGTTGTTCGCTTTGGAAATGGACTGAAAATCAGTGTGCATCAGACTCATTTTTGGTGACACCAAAGTAAGCTTGTCTTATGTTATAGTGAATAAGCTCAGAGATGAATAAATGATACCATAGAATTGTGTTGTCCTGGATATAATGGAAAACAATGAAACAACTGCCAACTAGTGACACCTTCAGAGATCTGCTCTATGATTCAAGATGACAGTGACGAAAATGAAGAATAACACACACTGTCAGGCATGAAATGATAAAAAGATATCATTCTAAAGATGAAACCTTGCACACAGATTCTATGAGACATGTCTATATTTTGAACTGTCTTCAATGAAAACTCATATTTTGGCTCATTGCTTAGCAGAGTATTTTAAACCAAAATCAGACATGCATTCAGAATACTGACTATAATACTGACTCAGACCCCCATTGTGGTTTATGTCCTCTCACTAAGACCAGTAGATCTGAAAAAAAAGTCCACTCTATCATAAAATTCAAGGTCTCAGAGCTGCTACCCACAGGCTGGCTCCTATACTTGCCAAAGTCACACGACCACCCGCCTCACTGCATGCGATACACTTCCATCAGCTTTGCATGGGTTTTCCATCATTAAATACATTCTCATATATTATCACTGAATGTGACTTGAAGCCACATCTATACGTGTCATGTAAAAACCCATTCCCCTGCTACACTTTTGTCTATTTATTTATCCATTTAAAAAGTTAATTATGAATGAATGTCACACTGAATAATTCATATGCACCCTAGCGCTGCGAATAAATAGCTAGCACACCTTCAGTGTTCCTTCAACCCTTTTAGCAGCACCAAGCACTACAGTAGGTTATTGGTCTTTCTCCCTCTCTGGAGGGCTCCTTGTGTCCTTATTAAAATCCCTATGGCATATAAACACATATGATGACACATACACGCACACATACATGCACACACACACGCACACACACAGAAACCAAGGCCAAGGGCTGCCCGCTGGTACAAACCATTTATTAAAGCTTCTGTGAAGGTCCTGGCAGTCAGCCAGAGGGAGACATGACTTTGGATCCCATTCATGTCCACATCAGCCGAGTAAAATGTTTCTAGGTGTTGATCCATGGCAGCCATTATTGCTGCAATCCAGTTTTATCACTGTCAAATTCTACAAAAGGGAAAATAAGCCCTTCTTCTGCACTTTAACAGATTGTCAATACAGTTCAACCAGTCCAAACAGTTGCCAAGGGAGTTTATTTGCTTTTGAAGGCAAGTTTTGAATAGATGGGAGAGAAACCACCCCTCCGTCATCTTTTCTCTTTGGGGACACAACTTCCCTGAAATATGAAGTTTTCCCACAAATCGATTTGTAACACTGTTTGCCAAGCGACTTCAATGGCAACGTTAAAATGTTATCAAGGGGATCTAATGATAAGAAAGCTTATTGGTTAAGAACTTGTCTTAACTCAAAGCCTCGCAAAGTGTGGATTTAACTAAAAGAAAGACAAAGACAGAGAAACAGAAAGCAAAGAGGCTGTAGTGTTTACAGGCAAGAGATTTCTGTGTCCAATTAAGGCTGTGCAAAAATTAGTATAAAATTTCCATTCATTAACTTCCAGCAGATTTGTAGTGTGGTGATAACATCATATAATATATGATTTCCAACAGGACTGCGTGGGGCTCACAGAGATGTACAAACTAGTATTTAAACCAATATCTGGCATGCCTAATCTGTAATACACAAAACAACAGACACCATCAGGAGTTACCTGGCACATCTGCCACCAGCATATACACAAACTAAAAAACAACAGCACATCTTCACACCAAAAAAAAAAAAAACCCTATAAGAAACACTGTTGGCCAAAGACTTAAATAACATCCTGAACCAGTCTCATCAAACTGCCTACCTCCAATTCATTCAGCTCTCTGCACTCTGGAAAAATATAACCTTGCTCACTGCCCAGATGCCATGCAGAAAAAGTGCAAAGTGGCCTGAAGTCTGCTGTGTCATCACTATACATTACTACCACATGTGACATCAGGTAATACCATCAATTTATTCTTTATCCACCGACAGGCGTATATTGTATTTAATTCAAAACTGCAGAGAGGGAGTCATTGTGCCACCCGGGGGTGCAGTAATCATTAAGGGGCATGAAACTATACAGTATTAATTTACAACTTCTTCATCAGCTCCATTCTGTGTAGAAGAAATGATCTACAACAAGGTGGTCTGTTTCAGCGGTCAGAGGAGGTCTAATGCATTTGGTAGAGGTTGATAACAGTGCTTCACTTTCACACCGAGCACTCAGAGGGAATTACAGGGCTGCAGAGAGGAGAATGTCTGAGTGCTTTAGCTAAAACCAGGGGTAAATGCTATCTCGTGCTTACATACTCCATGATCCATGAACACTGAGGCTGCCTGATCGTTTCAGAGCACGGTCCATTTACATTTTCACTTGACACGGTCACTCATACTGTATATTCTGCGTTATAGAAATCGATTGCTCTGCTAAAGGCCTTTCCATTTTTACAGAGCACTGGTCTCCACCAAAGTCCTCACTGGATTGAAAGATATGAGAATGAAAGGATTGGCCATAGCTGTGAGAAGAGATTCTAGCACGGGGTTCACCTAATGCTTTACAGAGGATGGGCATGCAGTGGAGAAGCAAGACAGCAAATAATGTGGGAGTATCTATTAGCTTTTTTGGTAACTGCTGCCTGCCATCTGAGAGGCTGTATGAGCCCTCAATGACTAATCTATCAGCTGAACATTAGGCGCCTGCCACACAGCTCATACTGACTTCTCTCTTGCTCTTTCTCTACTGCCAGCAGCTGAGACATGTCTGATGTCTCCTCATTAGGAGTGCTGCTCTTTCAACATGCCTACCCAGCAGGCCGAACACTGAATCCACAAAGGACAGCCTGACCAGTTGCCCTGTCACCCTCTTGCCCAGTAACTACTTCTACACTAGCGGAGAGAAACTGAGCCAGCGCTTCCCTCTGTCAGTGTGGCACAGGCTCGGCCAGTGCTGTTCATCACCCTCACAGTGAAGGCTAAATATGAACACACATATGAATATATGAATAACTGAACAAGTGGTTATTGTTATTCACCTGCACACACTCTCTGCCAAGCCTGTAAAGTCTTTTGCTTGGAGCCTGTAGTTCTGCTGAGCATGGGCTTTCTGACAGAACGTCTGAAGTGGGGCAGAGGGGAGTGGGAGCACAGGTGTTACTGAGTGGGTCTTTTAGTGAGATAGAATGACCTGTGTCTGCAAATGCTCCCCCCTGTCTGTCTTCCGGGCCGCCTGCTATGCCCCTGTGCCCTCTTTCTTCAGTGGTTCCCATGCTGGCATAAAGGCCTGCCATTTGCCCAGATGGCGGACAGCAGGGGTCCCCCCACACTTCCTATGTCACTGAAGTGCTGTCCCCCTGAGTGTGTCTGAGATGCAGCTCTGACCCATATGCCCAACTGAAAAAACTGACTAGAGCAGAGAAATGGGCATCTGTACTGCCCAAGACAACGGAGGCAGACAGACATATAAAAGCATCTGACCTTCTTGCAGCCTTCATATTTTAGCCATATCTACTGTTATCTCAAAACAAACATCATCTCAAAAGCTCACACATTAGTAACAACAACTTACTTTAGGACAATGGTTTTCAAACTTTTTGTGCTCAAGACACACCTGTATTCACCTCCATGGAAAATAGCCTTGATACCATGTTATCAGCCTTGCCACTCTGTAAACATTTATTTTTATCTACTTATGACAAATAAAATGAGCGAGTGAGAGAGGAGGGGTAGATCTGGCAAGAGAGGGAAGCATCAAGATGTAATCACTCCTTACAAACCAAACTAAGAGGAGAGATGCACTGAGAATAAAAACTAATTTGCATATGAACAGTACATACATATCAACAGAGAAGGCCATGCATTGAGTTAGAATAAAAAACTTCAGTCTAAAATTGTAATGAAAAGAGATGCACTGAGAATGAAAACTGGTTGACACTGAGTTGAAAAGAAAACATTTTGAATGTAACTTAAATCAGAATCAGCATTTGCTACTGAATATATTGTTTTCCTACTTAGAAGCTAGTGAGCTACGTGCCTGTTGGTGCTCACAGATTTTGGACATCCTTGGTGGTACCGAAGAGAGCACATCTGGACCTAGCATGACACCTGCAACTTGGAGGATAAGTGTCTCCACTACTGTGTGAGGTTTCATCTACTTTGCAATAAGCTCCACTATCATATAGATTGCCTTCAGTGCCTTATCAGGCAATTTCACACAATCCCACAAACAGTCTTGCTGCCTCTGGTGCAAATCCCACACTCTTTAGAAGTACGCCACGTCTCTCTCAATGTAAAAGGGGTGTTTGGTTTCCAGGTGCCTCTTCTCCTGACCGATGATGCTGTTGACATCCGTGGTCAAGCTGAAGCTGTAAGCTTTCGTGATACTATCTACTGACAGTTCTTTTTCTCTTTTCTTGATATGGTTCTTTTAGGCTATAGGATTTGCCTCTGATTTGTGAAATGAGTCTGTATAAAGCACTAATATAGTAAATTTAAAATTAATTCAGAACTTTTTGTATCACTGCAATACTAATGTAAAGTTGTCACAAAATCCCACGGCACACTATTTGGGAACCACTGCTTTAGGATATACAGTGCATCCATCCAAACACCTTCAACAGGTCTCAAGCTGGTGAGCATGGTATGAGGGGATCATAAACGCACCAACATTCTCATGATTTAGCTGGGTAAACTGAAGCAAGAGACACTATTAAAACAAGTAATCAGTTCACCCACAGCCCAGAAATGTGTCTAGTTTGCCCTATTAGCGCCATGCTTCCACATATGCTCATGCTGTCACCATGCTGCTGGAAAGGAGTGTCATGGATTAGTAGGCCTACATATGGCAACAGGTGGACTCTTATTCAAATTAAATTATCAGGACACGCTTAGGGGAGAAACAGACTGCATGCACAGTCTTTTACTCCTTTGCCTCCTCTTTTATTTTGGTTATGTTGCTGATTCAACATTCAAACATATGAATGCGTGCAGACACATTCAGACCAGCACACATACAAGTGATCCCATTTGTGCTGTCTCTTCCTTATCTACAAGAAGTTATATTTCCAGTGCGTTGTATCTACCCATGCCTAGCACAAAAATCTTAATTCTACAACCCCCACCCTCAGCCATGCCTTGATAATGTGGCAGTATGATGTTTTGCATTGTCATGTTAAAATGTATATGGGTGTCCCTGGAAAAGACATCGTCTTGAAGGCAGCATATGTTGCTCCAAAGTCTCTATGTATTTTTCTGCATTAATGGGGCCATCACAGAAGAGTGACAATTCTGGATGCAGTGCCGTCTGAGGGATCGGAGAGCACAGTCATCCAGCTTAGACTTGCACCCTTGCCCTTTACACACTGAAATCCCTCAAGATTCCTTGAATATTTTAATTATGTTATGCACTGTAGAGAGTGACATATCTAAATAGCTGGGTGTCCTAAACGTTAAGCAACGTCAGCAACATATGCTGCCTTCAATGTCTTTTCCAGGGACGCCCATGCATATTCAACAAGAAAATTCAAAACCTCATACTGCACATATTACCAAGGCCTGGCTGTGGAGGAAAGGGGTGCGAGTGCTGGACTGGCCTGCCTGCAGCCCCCATCTGTCCCCAGTAGGGAATGTGTGGCGCATTTTGAAACGCAACTTGGTGTCCTCAGTCCCTAAATGTCTTTGAAGTGTTGTGAAAAGGAACAAAGACCTCACACCGTGGTCAACGCTTTACTGTCCCACCTTTTCTGGAATGTGTTGCAGGCATCAGAATGAAAGTGAGTGTTTATTTTGATCAAAGAATACATTTGAGGGGTTACCATATCAAATGATGTGCTGCTTTATTGTTTTCAATGTAATACAGGAAACACATGATTTACAAATCACTGTTTTCAGTTTAAATTTTGATTTTACATACTGTCCCACCTTCTTCTGATTTGGGGTTGTACAAAAGGCATTTAGGTCAAAAATGTACAATAACATACTTGCAATACAAAGAATACCACTATGAGACTGGGACTCAACATAAAGTCTGAACAATAAACCTCCACAGTTCACAATAAAATCTAAAGTGAACACATTCACATTTAATCATTCACCGTCTTATTTGATTTATCCATTCAATGACTAATAAACAAATGTAGTGTAACAAATAAACCTGCTGTTTACATGTATTAATAAATATGTAGTGAACGTAAGACATAGCATTTATAAGTTCACATTGTTGCTATAAGCAGTGACCTATGGGATGAAAGATGGCAAAGGTGGCCTGGTGCCTACTGCTACACATCAGGCTCATCAAGTCAGAGTTACACCAAAAGACAGGCAATGCCAGGGGCGATGCCCAGGAGCGGAGGGGCGGTCAGCGAAGCTTCACAACTGAACTGGTGCTGATGCCACAACATGGCTCGAATGCTTGGCAGTGCATCTTAACAACAAAATGTGACATTTTTAGAAGTTGTCAAATTGCAGTCTAAAAAGCAGCCTTGAAGCAGCTGGAGCTCTGCTTCAGGGCTTTCAATCTGCCTGTAATGGGAAAGATGGAAGAAGATAAGATTCCAATTCAGCCATTTCTGCACAGCCCAATGTGATCACACTGCAATCCAACAGGGCATTTGGGGAGTTGAGAGAATTCTTAAAAAGACAGAATATCTTCAAGTACGGCTTGACACTCACACAAATCCTATCATTGCTCCTAATTGTTCAGATCACTGAAAGTATTACTGGTTCTCCTAAATATTATGCCAAAGTCACAAAGAAAGAAACAGACACATATACGCATCAAGAGAACAAATGTTTTTGCAAAGTGTACTGTTATATTATTTTGCCATATTTTAGTTTATTACCATTTATTTAATGTTTAAATGAATTTAAATGATATATTTTTCATTTCCATAATCACACTAATTTCGTTGAGAATTTAGCCCAGCCCTCCAGTGTTAGCTAAACTGAGGAGAGTTTCAAAGTCTCTATGGGGCCATTATGTATTCACATTAATGTATTTTCATCAGTGTTGTTTTTAGAAATGTGCACACCTGTGGAGAAATAAATTTAATTTCACAAGAGTATTATTTACCCAGTAAGACCACTGAGCATTAGAACCCTAATCCTACTGTATGAACACAAGCAACACTGAAGAAAAGTCAAGGCTTAGAAAGCACGGTCTGAAAACTATTGCTTCTGTTGTGGCACTGCACTCATCCGACACTGAAATTTCTATTCTGTCTCACCAAGAGATGTACATAGATAAACATAAACATATAAGCGTTGTGCTGTGTGGGCACCTGCTATAAGACGAAATGTACAGTATTGTGGTCTCTATCTGACTAAAAATACCTAACAGTGTATAGATAAATCCTGGGTGCACTGTGGCGATAAAGGAACAGTGCTTAGCGTGATGTGAAGCACCACTGTTGAATTCAAAGAACCAAAGAACCATTTAAGATTTTTAATTAGCCACTCAAAGAATAACCAATTACATACTGTATATAATGTTTGTCTTTGTACTATTAATTACAAAAAATACTTTGCATTGGCATCCTGCCAAACCACACCAACAGGGTATCATGCTGCCCAACTCCCCCTTGCACATAACCCCCATCAACTGTTTTTAATTAATCGTCAAGATTCATTTATCCACCGTGGCTTGTCTTTATAAACATGCACTGAGAATGGGCCTCAAATACAAAGAAAAAAGAGCAGGTGGAAGAAAAAGATTTCTTGTTTCTTTTAGCCATTTTAAATTCTCACAAAAAACCCATGACTTGCTGAAACAATACCTGCTTATCTGTAGGATTTGGGCGAAACTTCAACTCTCTTCCTCTTTTTTAGGCCACATTCAACCTGTCACAACTGAGAACACAGCCTGGAAAGCTGCTTTGTGCAGCAGTGAGACAGTGCTACTGGTTGTTGCTGGTTGCAGACTCACCTTTGTACCTCTACCCATTAAGTCTAGCTTACAAACACCCAATAAACCATTGTTCCATCACTCATCCTGGCATGCCTGCGGTGGTGTTGGGACAGTGTTAGCTTATTATATTTTGTGGTTTATTGGTGCTTAGACAGAGTAAGAAAGACATTTAAGTCATCCAGCCACCTAACAGCACAGTACATATTAGTGCAAAAAGAAAGATGAGGACAGGCAAAAGGAGGAGAGGATAAACAGCTATTTGTATGTAGTGGAAGTCTTTTGTTGACAGTCTGCATCAAAGGATTTGCCTCCATGTCCTCTCAGCCCCTGTCAAATTGTCTTCAAGCTCTCCTAAAAATCAAAGAAACCTTCCCCATACTTGCAGTGACATCAGCTCTCTCTCTCTCTTCCCATTATATAGACTCACATGCACATTTCACCTTGAAAGAAAAAAATGGTGCTGTTTGGTGGGGCTCTTCAAAGACATGCAACTCAACAAACTGAACTACATTCAGTCCCAAACACATCGCCTCTCTAACAGACTCGATTCCCTGTTGAGGCTATAGGGAGTGGTAGCATGCTGAAAGAGACAGCCAAAAACCTGAAAGAGAAGTATGACAAGATGATGATTATTATAAATGATCCCAGCGATCCCATTACTGAGCTATTTAGCTATTTAATTTGAGGTCCATACCAACCAAGGCCAAGATGTCCGAGATGACTGGGAGTGCTTACAGCATGCAGCCCACTCTGTCATTTTACTCTAACGACTGCTCCACCAACACTGAAGTAATGACGAGAAGGCAAGGAGTTTGAAATGTGAGCTCAAAGAAGGAAATGCATGTTCCTCTAATCTCTTTCAGATAGGACTGGAAAAAAGCCTGTTCAATGTTGCATTTGGCTGCCTTGCTTTTTGAGGGAAAGATCAGATTAGAACTTCTGACAGTAGAAATATGCTGCCTTCTGAAGTGAAGAATCTTTTGAACAAAAAAAAAAATCTACCAAATATATCTAAAATCATCATCTATCAATCAAAATCTACCAGCAGATTTGTGTCTGATAGGTTTCATACCCTTAATTTGGGCCAAATGCTTGGGACAGCATGAATGGATTCAAAACTACAAATTCTGTGCTGTCACCATTGTGTGACATCACTTTTGTGAATCAGTGCAGCCAGTTTTGCAATGTGTGTTGTGTATGAACCCGTGGACAGGTTTGGTATTTTTGTGACCAGAGGTGCGAAGTGCATCTGTGGTCACAATGGAAACTGGATGGGATTAAGAAGAATATTCTGTCAATGGTTAAGTTAGATGGTGGCATAATTCACAGCAGAAAAAAAAAAGAAACAACTTTTATTAAGAACGAGAGAAGGCATTGGTCTTTTAAGGCCATTTACAGTATGTAATTGTACAAACCACCAACTCATAACAACAGTCTTTGTTTACAAGACTGAGGTAATTATTCAAATACAGAGAAAGGATTATAGAAATGTTTCTTTTTCTTTGCTAAGTAACTTTGCCTGTCCTCCCGCTATCAAATTTAATCAAAACAATTAAAGCGTTGACTCTGCCCTGCCACATTATACTGTATATTGTTTGTTGCAGCCACAGGCTTTTCTCTATTTCAATTAAAAATGCACTGCCTTCATAAAACTTGTTTGTAAAAACTGAACTGCCGCGGGTGCTACTTTTGGGAAAACCACTGGAAATAACAAGATACATGAAACTACTGCACCATGAGCATCTCTTGTTTCTTTTATTTATTATTTTATTTTTTTAAACGAGGATATGAAAGCAGTACAGAGAGAACTTTTAAATGTCCTAAATATCTTTCAAGGAGCTCCGTGAACTGAAGTGTTCAGTGCATCAGCATCCAGAATGTCAATGTTCATGCTCGGGTACCCCTGATTAGACTGTTTAAGCTATCATAAAGTTGTAGTCTAATGTGCATAGCACAAAAAGACACAGCAAGTACAGTGTATGTGCACGATGCCAGTGGCCTGGTGCTAGCTGGCAAAGTACATTCAATGAAAGCAGTGTTCATATGTGCAAAATAATGAAATAAATGCAGGTGCCCTCAGCATCTACTCATATGGGGGATGTGATGGAGTAGCACCATCACAAGCGGCTGGCGAAGTATGTAGGCTACACAAACATACACGTGCACATACACAAATTCTGACGAATTATATGCGCATAGAGAAACAAATGCACAACATAGTTAAGTTGCATTATTATTTACTGTGCTTTGTGTCGTTTAGTTGCTGGGATGAGTGTTTTGTTGTCATTTGCCTGGTTGTAGGTTCAAACATTGCGGCCATTTTTAAGATTGTTAAATATGCTTATGTGTGTGTCACGTGAGTAGTCGTCACTGTGACTCCATTGATAATGTGGCGGAGTCTAGGGTATTAAAGGCGACCCAAGTTCTACTGTGGAGTTGTTGGTTTTGAGCTGCATAGCAGGCTGTATCTGTCTGGCTGTTGAGTGCAATGCTACTTGTTGCATGTTGTTTATTTGGAAGAATGTTTTAAACTCTTTGTAAATATCTCCATTTTTACTATTTTTCACTTTGGGGATGAGCACAATAAATTATTGGTTTACATTGTACTTGCGACTACGCCATCTTTTTATTTTCTCCTCAAGAAGAACCTCGTCACAGGGGAGAACAGCACTAGGTAAGCATCCTACAATTGGCTCCGGATGATGATTAATCTACCCAAGTGAAGATTCTGCTTTAATTTGATTTGAAGTTTGGGTAATACAGCACACCACTGACCCTAAACATCAAAATAAATCTACTACAAATTCACTTCAAGCTTAGAACATCCACCTTTTGGAGTGGGCCAGTCAGAACCAAGAATTTAACCCAACAGAGATGCTGCAAAATGACCCTGAGATCCATTTACAACATATATCCTAACAATATGTCTGAGCTGAAGTAGTTCTATAGAAAGAATGGTCCAAAACCCCTCCTGCAGGGCTGATCCACACCTACTGGAAGCACCAGAGCTTTTATAAACTCAGGGGTTCACTTGCTTTTTCTACCAGCACTGTGAATGTTTAATGTTCAATAAAGACACAAAAGGTTGCAATAGTTTGTGTGTTAAGAGAACACTGACAAACACACAGTCTTTGTCTATACTTAGGAACAATACTGTGGCTTATTATGCCCCTTAGCACTACCCTTCTGTGAGATATATCCTATACAAATATATATTTTACACTTACATATCTATAGTGTCTGAAGAGGGTCTTTAAATATGTTTCTGTACAAACACCTGATGAACAGTTTATTGCAGTAAATGAAATGAAATAAATCTAAATATAATTAATCAACCTTAAAACTTCTCAAATGTCAGCTTAATGTGTCACTGAAGAGAAAGACACATGCATACTGAGCCTTAGCTCAGGAAGTTGTGTGCTTGCTGTGCGTCATGTCTCAGCAAAGACATTAAACTCACTGGAACCAAAACAGGACCTTTAACTTAAAGCCATCACAAGGTTCATAGACACTCTCAGTGTTACAGCTTTGACACACTAAAGATAGCAATGTGCAGTATGACCTTTCATGCATTTCTGTCGCGTTTAGTGTGGTTGTGCACATTTATGGGAGTTTCTCTAACAACCATGACTGGTATTTTCAGCCTTGGGATGAGGGGACTTGGACAGCAGAAAGTATAAGTCAGGTATCCTGTAGGAGCTGTTACTGTGGTCATCAAATATGATACACTAGCTTAGGGCAAATGCACCCAAGCTTTCAAGTGAAGATGGAGCTGAAGACAGCATACAGCAACTTCCTGTCCGCCAATATCTGACAGCCTTCCTTTAGCAGTCTCCTTTTTGTCTCCCACTCTCACACACACAAGCATATAAATACACAATGGAAACTGTTATGATCCCACACAGACGAAAACATCAATGCACACACTCACTCTGTCAGTTGGTTTCAAAAGTAAAATTATTCCATTTCTCAGGGGCCCTGTTAAGCTCTTACAAAGCCTCAGTGCGTACAGCAGGTAGATTGATTGTGACTTATTAACTGTGAGTGAGCCTAACAGAGTGCATTAAAACAAAAGGAAATGTGATATCCCCAACCATCAAGTGCTTGTTAAAGCTTTAATCAAAGCCCTTCTGAATCTGCATACGGAGTCCTGGTCATGAATTCCAAATGGTGTCTTTAAAAGCAAGGGGAGACCACACCGCAGAGCCTTGCTGCAGAAGAGAACCCTGAAGATATTTTAGAAAGATCTGTCTCACCAACAGTAGAATAAGAAATAGTTATCAGTAATTATGGCTCTGGCTTTCATTGTCATTGCCATCTAAAACACATTTCTTGAAGGACCATGGAACACAAGAATAATCGTAACTCTCTTCCTAAATGTGTCTAATGATGATCATTATCACAAATAAAAATGCCTATAACTAATTCACACTTAAGCGGCACAAAGCAGCACCTGACCTCATTTGATCTGGGATACGTGCTGCTTTTGACCATTTGCTGTTAAATAGCAGCCTCCCAGTCAGCAATGAGCAGCAGTATTGATGGCAGCACTTTTATTATTAGCTGTGTGAATCTGACTGAGACGTGTAAATCACAGTCATTGTATCATCTGCTCTATTCAGGCACAAAGGTGTGTGGTGGGAGATAACCGCTCCACGTGTTGGCCCCAGTGGGAAGCAGAATGACAGAAAGACTGAAGTGACAATGACCAGGGCAGGTCATTTATGAAACTGTGCATAATAAATTTTGACCCAAGGCTGCACATTTAATACTGTACAATTTTTATCAGGATTTTAGCTTCCACGATTTATTTAACTTTATAATGTGCAATTTTAAACCTCGGCATTTGTGCCACAGCAAGGTCTATGGATTACCCAGAGCAAGTGGGACACCTGTTCAAGTAAGAGATGATGCGGCTGAATTTATTTTAATGTAATTTTTCAGTACTGTGAGCACAACAAACAAGATATATCTTTATTGCAGCCCGGTCTCATATGAAAATGTACAATATAATTTTTTGGTATTGCAGACCAGTGTCCTTCTTGCTCTCAGTGTTCTATGGAAGTTGGCAAACAACAAAATGGTGTATTACTGCCACCAACTGGGCTGAAGTGTGGATCGGGAAGCTAATGTTTAGCGACCACAGAAGGTGTATGATTTTTAAAAATGCTAAGAAAGTGGTGGCTCGGGCAGATAGATGGGTCCAGAAAATATCTGACTTTCATGCAAACAACCAGAGATTGAGTCCCATATCCAACATTGTGCAACGCTGTACTTTTCACAGGAGTGTTTTAAGTGAACCCAGGGGCTTTCCCTAAACTTAACCATGTATAAGGAAAGTCAGCCATTGTCTTTCATTTCATTGCCACAATTTTGGAAGCATTATCCTGAAACTAGTACATTTTGCACTGCGGACCAACGTAGCTATTACCCATTTTGATGTGACACTGAGGTGTCTATTGTACTGGGGGTGGAGGCAGAATTCTTAGATATTTCAAAGCATGGGCATATATAGTGTATATAACCAAAACTATTTAGTCTGTGTGGCGTGTGCAGACACACACACACACACACACACACACACACACACACACACAAGTTTAATTCTATGCATGTCAAGTACAGGGTGACTGTGTCAATTTCTATCAATCTAAAATGCTCTACTTCATTAGGATCAATAATCCTGTTAAATTGTGACTGTGCAACAACTGCAGCGATTATTTTAGCTGTAACTGCACAGTAGAGTGTGAGGTAAATTTCTGCTTTAAGCATGTTACAGAATAGATAGCAAAGACTGATAATTTCTTGAGCAAACACAGGAAAAGCTAAGGCTAACAGGAACAAGCACAGCTATTCACTACAAAGTTAATCAGGCTTGCCTGAAAATAACTGAAGCTTCAGTGGCTGTCTAATTGGATTAAACCAAAACAGAGGGTGTGTTTTTTCTGTTGTTGTTGTGATGGCTTTTCCCCCAATTTTTTTTTTTTTTTTTAATTTCCTCAGACCCCCAATCAGACTAAGGGTAACAGGTACTGGCACATCTGACACACACCAGCCAGACAGTTTTCTACAGAGCGACTTATAAGTTAAAAATGAAGGAGAATTGGTCAAGGTCGTTGAGAGAGGCGAAGCAGCTCCACACAAATCACAGTGTCTGGCTTGCTGCTCTCTCCTCCAGGGGACATTTAACCCACTCCTACGATGACCTTTTACAGGGAAGAAGTGCCGTCAGTCAATTCAGAGGTTTATATGGCAACGTACCTGCCAGGACAGCTGATGACACATTTCAAACAGGACGTGCACACACACACACCTCGGTGCTGTTGAGGAGAGCCAAAATTAGAAAGGAGGGAGAACAGCTTGCTGCTCCTTGAGGCTGATGCTAATTTCATCCATGCTACAGGGGCCACCCCTACTGTAACCTAGGGCACTGTTCCAGACCTGCTATGCTGTAATCAGCTGTTGCACACCATTACAAAGTCAAGTACATTTTGGAAGCAATACATTTCAGTTGTAACAATTTATACATTAATAGTGAAGGAAATTTACTGCATTTATTCAAGGCTGAGATGCAAAAATTACCTGCAAAAAGCAAGGAAAAGAAATATGTTTGTCTCTAAAGAATCAGGCAGACACCCTCCTGATCCAATCAAGAACATGTCTTTTGTTTGCCAATTACAGTGCATCATCAGGTCAATCATTGAATTTTCAAAACACTGTGGCAAAAAGAACCTACTGTATGTCCCTATGTTGCATGAAAATAACAGAATGTGGACAGGACCCGATCCATAGTCCTGTTATCATGTGGTCAGAACTAGTGTGGCCATGATTATTCTCCTTAAATTATTGTGTCCCTCATTTAACTATTTTTACAAACACATTACTCTCAAATTGACTGAGCTGAAATGACCTAGGTAGAAATGCCTCTATATTTACTGTCAATATGGCAGAGGATCAATTATGTGTGTGTGTGTGTGTGTGAGTGAGTGAGAGAGAGAGAGTCTGTGGGTGTGTTTGTAGGTCAGCATTTTAAGCACTGCCTATCATCTGAGAGGCTGTGAGCCATCAATGACTAATGTGTCAGTCTGTCACAGTCAAGGACCTACCATATGGCGCCAGTGCCCCCACATTTAAAATAATGGGTGGGCTGGGAGAAACAGCAGAGCTAACTAACCACATTTACTAAACCAAAGTGTCTGTAGTAGGGATGTAAATGTTCAGCAGTTGCCTTAATCAATCATTGGCCATATTAACAATTAATCGCTGGTTAATCATGACAGATTGTAAATTACAAAATACCCATTTTTCCTTTAATGATGAGTTATTTTTGCAGCACCGCCTGAGAAAATGACGTATCTGAATCATTAGTTGAATAGCCACCTGATAAGAGCATTGATGATGCATTGATAACATTGTAGCGTGCTGGGGGGGGTGGTTGGCAGCGGAGCTCCCGCAGGCCTTATTGACAGAGCCTGTGTATGTTCCAGAGTTACTGTGTGCTCATGTTCTGTTATTGGGGGCGGAACCAGGCCAGCTGGGCACAGGCACCATAACGGAGGATGCTGATGGGACTAATGGGCTTCGACCAACATGTAAATAGCTGTCTGTGCCCAATAAAAAAAAGTGGCTATCTAGGACAAAGCTCACATAAAAAGGAAGTCTGACTCCTTCAACTCAGCCAACATTACAATATATTCCTGATTGATCAAAAGTCTTAAGGATGATTAGTGATGCTTGCCTGTAGTCTATTGTAGATGCATACTATGAGCTATGTGCGGTGCCAGTTAGAGTGGGGGTGCTGAGGGTGGAGGCAAAGCAGAGCTGTGACCACCTTTCCCAGGAAGCCCTTCAATTACCACCCAGCAGTGCAGTGTCTGGGTTAATCACGATAACACATGACGCACATGAGGAAGCTCATAGATTTGAGCCACCCTTGATGTCTCGCTGTCTCACATCTCAGCACCTCCCCTCTCCGCCTTTGTGAAAATAAAGAATACTCATTTGATATTTTTCCATCAACTGTATTTATCTGCTTTTCTCAATTTGTTTTGACTAAATCTAAAGCAAATCCAAAGGTATCAACTAAGAGAAATCGAGGTAAAGGAGGTTTTTAACTGTATTGCCTTTCAACTCAGCATCACCTTTGTAAGAGAGTCAGAGGCAGCTGATGTGACCTAACCTTGCCATCACATGGTAA
>NW_018127919.1:3174485-3175076 GCF_001952655.1 Monopterus albus
GACCATCAGTGTCTCCCCCCCAGTAGGAGGCACTCCAGTTTTCCCCACATAAATTTTCCTAAAGTCACTTTCAAGGTCTGTATTTAATAAGCATCATGATGTGTCACAGGTCAAGCTGGCTAATGTAGTAACATAACTATCAGTGGCTGATGAGATCACTGTTGCGCCAACACAACATTCCTAATGTACATTACCTAGCTGAAGCACAGGTTAGGACACAGTGATCTCAGTGTCTTAGCTACAGCAGGGATGCGGTAAATTATTTTAAAGCCATTTTTATTAAACATTTGAAAGTATATGTTTTGGCATAAAACAAATGGCTTCAGCTGTTTGTAATTCAGAATGATTACTTCCACTGTTGTGATGCCACTAAATGTGTGCTACTGAAATGTGGCTTTTTGTTTTTCAACATTTGTAATTGTTAAATGACTTGAAACTGTGGCTACCAGTCAACTGTGTCTCCTTAGAATTACCTATACAGTGGAACCTAGGTTTTCATGATTAATCTGTTGGAAAAAGTCAGACGAAAACCAAATCGTACGAAAACTGAAGCAATATTTCCCATAAGAAATAATGTAAATCCAATTAATC
>NW_018127919.1:3175493-3213136 GCF_001952655.1 Monopterus albus
GTACGAAAACTGGGACAAAATTTCGACTAAAAAAGTCGTTGAAAACCGAACTGTACGAAAAGTAGGGCATACGAAAACCAAGGTTCCACTGTATATACAATTAATTAATTAGCAACAGCAAATACAATCTGAAGGAAACACAATTGTGTTTAAATTTCATAACGAGGATAAGTTGTTAATTTACAGATTTGGCAAGTCAAAAATATATTGCTCCTGAATGCATCAATGAAATGTTCACAGGAAATGTCTTTGTTTTCTGCCAATCTGTCACTTGTAGTGAGCATAGCATTATTATACTTTTATGGTTAAGTGTAAGGTTAAGAAAAAGTGGTCTAATTTTAATACAGAAGAATTCATATGATGTGAATATCTACATTTAATTACAAATGTCCTCTAACCTTAACCAAGATACTTTGTTGGCTAAACATTATCAGACATGCCTGTGGATGTGGGGGAGAACTCCAATGTCTGGTGCAACAATCATGTGCTTTGTACATCCACTATCCACCCCAGCCACCCCCTGCTGCCATTAATAAATGTAGCAATTAATTAATTCATTCATTCAATAGAAATAAAATGCTTCAGAAAAAAAAATCCAACCAGTAATTATGCTACCACCACAAAATAACTGGAATAACAGCTTAGTAATTTGTACCAGAAGCCTAAAATACTGCATTTTAAATACATTCTAAGTGCAGTATATGAGGATAAAACGTATTCAATTTATTTGACACAATCATCAGAATGAAGTTATCTTTACACAGTGTCTACATTTTGCTATATCACTAGTGTGTTTTTGTGATGCTATAGCCATATCATTCAGCACCGGGTCTGGTACATTATGTTGTTCCCATGTGCACTGAGAAATGTTGAACTGACAATGTAGAACAAAGTGCAGTAGGTCCACATTTGCATTCAGGGATTAATAAGTAAAATGGCAAGGACATTTCTTAACAAATGCCTAGATGCTATATGTCAAGAACCAATACAGAACTAGTTCTTGATACCAAATTGTAGTACTGCATCTGTCATTAGAGTTCATTTACTGTGGTGGATCACTGTGCTCCAGGTGCTTGGCCCAGGTTACAGTGACAGTGGAAGCCACATCCTGCCTGCTCACCAGGACTTTGCTTAGCCAATGTATCCTGCGACTCATGAAGCAGTTACACCGACAGAGCCTTGGCCCCATTTGAACCTTGCAGAAGCAACTGTGTCAGCCATGCGAAATAGAGAACAGATGTGGTATATGGGCAGAGTAATATAGTCTTAGGCTGCCTCTGCTGCACCTGATGATAAGGAGCCAATAGGGGCATTTGTCAAATGCGATCAGGTGTGATAGAGGAAAGAGATAGAGCAGGGACAGAGAAAAAGGAAGGGAGTGGGCGACTGAACAGCTTGAGCCCTGCCAAACTCTCTTCAGAGCATCAGCTGTGGGGGACAAAGACCAAACCGCAGGCCCACCCCTATAGCTCTGTTCTGAAAGGAAAATATCGCCGACAACAAACCCTTATCACGCAGGAGAGGATTTCAAAATCACACCACTCTCCATTTCCATGAGGATCTTTAAACTGTGGATGACTTACTGTGCACACTGAAATGTGAGACTCAAAAAAATTGCACCTCAAATGCACAAATTTTCGAAAATGCCATAAGGTCAGATTTTAATCAAAGGTAAGAGACACTCTGGTCTTCATTTCAGTGTGAACTATGGCGCTATCTCCTTTCTGCTGCTCTTTTCTAAGCCTATAAAAAGGTCCACAAGGTCAGAATAAAGGCCAGTCCAGTCCCCTGAGTGGGGCACTTGAATGGAAAGTCTGAATCTGATTTACAATTTGGCCACATGTGCAAGCTGCCAATGACTGGGCAGCCAGCCAGACTCGGAGAGTGGAGGAGTGTGTCAGTGTGGCTGCAGGTAGAAATGAAAGCTGGCCCTATCTTAGCATTCAGAGCACCAAAAAAAAAAGCAGTCTTCATACAGTGACACAATCATATAAATTCATATGTGCTATATATTTAATAAATTCTACAAGTCAGTGTAAATTAAGAAAGCATTAAAGATTAAATCTAGACCAAACAACCTTGGATGAGAGCTTTTGTTTTACTAAGGCAACCAAACCAGCCCCAGCCCACTAGAATCTCCATCAGCGTCAATGACGTGTGTTACACTTCTGAAACTCATAATGACAAGTTTACCTCCTTTATGTAAATTGAAGATTGCATCTCTTTTGCATGTGCTTTACCCTCAAACCAGATGGCAATGAGACAGTTCACTTAAATGATTCCTAATAAAAACAGAAACACCACTGGTGGAACACTTACAATAAACCCGATCTTTTATATTCCCACTTCCTGCTAAAGCAAAAACATTAAACCGATATATGAACATAATTCACTAAAAGTTCCATTCTGCTCATCCAAATCTGTTGCACCATGGGATGGAACTCATACTGTGTAAATGCCATATAGACTCTAAAACACATGTGCCCCCACGTGTTCATCTACATTCTCCTATTAATGTCTAAAAGATGAAAGAGAACTGCCTGAGACAGTCACAAAACAGATGTTAAAATGTCAAAAGCATATAAACAGACAAAAACAAAAACAGATATATGAATTCAATGTAAAGATTAATATTAAAAATTGACCAGTTCAATCAATACTTCTCTGAAACAAAACAAAAATACATAATGTGGTAGGATTTAAAAAACACAATAGGCTGAGTGAGTGTAGGTAATGTGGTCATCTCCAGTGTAGCATGTTGAGGGCATGTCTGCTCAAACACAGGCACTTTAGGTGTGTGCAAACACTCACTTAAATCAGCACAACCAACAACCCCAAATCAGAAACAGTTGGGAGAGTATGTAAAATCAAAACCAAAAATTGAAAATGCAGATGTGTAAATCGTCTGTGCCCAGTATCACATTGAAAACAATATAGTGGCACATTATTTGATGTGATACCTCATCAATTTTTTTTCTCACACCCTTTTTCCTCCACAGCTGGGCCTTGGTAATGCGCAGTAGGAAGTTTTGCATTGTCTTGGTGAAATATGCATGGGTGTCCCTGGAAAAGACATCATCTTGAAGGCAGCATATGTTGCTTGACATTAGCAACAAACGCAGCCATCTCAACTTGTTTTTTGGAAAGTGTTGCAGGTATCAGAAATGATGTGTGTTTATTTTGAACAAAGAATAAAATTGATGAGGTATCACATTAAATTATGTGCTGCTGTATTGTTTTCAATGTAATACAGGACACAAATGATTTTTTAAATTTTTTTATTGAAACAAAGTAACACATTAACAAAACAGTACCGAACATGGGAGACAAGACAACAGATACACGACATTACAAAAGGATATAGAGTGTTTTACAAGATTGTAGTGTGTGAAGTGTGGGTATTTCCAACTTATTCAGTCTTTCTTCAGCAAGAAAGGAAAAAGGAAGGAAAGTAAATAAAAAAAATTACCAATAATAATGATGATAACAGTACTAGAGGTTGGTGGGAATATGTGTGGCCTCAGCCCCAGGTGTTTGGTTCAAGTTAAAATGTGTTAAAATGGTTCCATGTGTCATAAAAAGCTGATAAACTATTCTTGTGAGTTGATGCCATTTTCTCTAATGTGATGTATTCTATCAGAAGGTTGGTCCAGTGGTTTATGTGTAGTGATTTTTTTGATTTCCAATTTTGAAAGATTGTTTTCTTGGCAATAGCTACAGAAATGAGGAGTGGGTTTTGATATTTAATTGGTGGGTGGTCGATTTCTATGATATTACTGAGTAAGCAAAGTGATGGAGAAGGAGGGATTCTACAGCCCAAGATGGTGGAGAGTTTCTCTGTCACTGATTTTTTTAATTTTGATTTTACATTTATAAACTAAATTTAAAAATCCCTTTGTCTCTTTTGTTAATGTCGGTTGTCTCATCCTTTATGTTATGTCCTGTAAATGTGTTATTATTTGTGTTGCAAAAAAAAAAAAAAAAAAGATTTTACATACCATCCCGACTTTGTCTGATTTAGTTGTAGTTGTTAGCTGGCTGAAGAAAAGAAGGCCACAATGCCACATGTGGAGTATACATCAGCACCAGCTATTTAAAAACACACCCTTATGTGTTTTCAATGGGCAAACTGTAGCAGTAAGGAAATGAGATAAAAGCACAACATCCCCATACTACCAAGACAAAGCCTGGAACATTATTACACTACATTCACTTTGTGGTTATGGCTGTAGTAGGAGGCTAATCTTTTTTTCTCTGTCTTGGTCTCTTTTAGAATGTGTTTGATCTGTGTGTGTTTGTGCTTCTTGGTTAAAGCAGACATGCTTCCTCATGCCAATTGAGATGAACCATTGTTTCGGCATGTCACTTCCATTCACATACCATTTCCGCGTTAAACGAGGTTTGAGCCAAAGTAGACACGCCACAAGCAGATGGTCAAAAAGACAATTTCTTTCTGAGCCTGTTTTGTCTAGAAACGACATACTCAATCCAAATGCATACACACAAGAAATACTTGTATCACTCCCTGTGTCCCTGTATTTTTCTGCATGATCTGCTCATAATGTCAAAAACAAATCAATTCCTACAGATATAGAAAGTCTAATGTGTATTGTTTTCATTTCCTTGTAGGGTTATAAATATAAATTATATTCATATTTTTGTATATGGTCATGAGCTAAAACACAGAGGCTAGGTTTAATATGAAACAGCTGTAACAGAGCAAATGAGCAGCTCCTATTGACTAAAATATTACTTTTTTTAACAACACAACCTCAGCTCATTCAACACAGTGAGTGCATTTACATGGATAATTGGGTTTTTGAAGTGTCCTGTCTTTGTGATTGCACACATAAAAATCATATCCCGACTTCAGAAACATGGATAAGTTTTGAGGAATCTGAAGATGCTAGGTGAAGAAGGCCAAAATAAACTGTGATACAGGTGCATGTATACAGGTTTCTGAACATTTCAGACTATTTTCACAGGTACAGCTGCAACACCCACGTCACTTAAGATAAGCACAAACAATGTTGGGTGTTGAAAAGATGGAACTTTGTCTTTTGGTAATAAAATAGTTAAATGGAGGCCACATTGTAATTTAGATGGGAGAACAACATGGACAGTGCAACAAGTCAGATCACAGTGGAAAATTCTGAAGACAAATTAATCTGTGGCCAAACATACACACAAAAGAAGTGGGTCTAGTCCAGCAACTTTCATATTCTTAAAAATGCTGGTCGGCATGCTTATTCACTGTCCTCTTTCCACAGTAGAGGACAGGGGAGTTGACATCTGCTTTCCCTGTCCAGTAGCTACTGGTGATACATGCTCATTGGACTTATAGCACTGTTTAAAGCACTGAAGCACACTCAAAGCACTTTCACACTTATTAACAGATTCACCCATCCACACACCGGTGGGACAGCCACTGGGAGCAACTTGGGTATATATTTCTATATATATATATATATACACACACACACAATATATCAACTCCAGGTAACCAGTAGGTATTAACATTAGCACACATATACCATTTTTCATTAAAAAAAAACAAATGGGCCTAAATACAGTTACCAAACATTTTCCTAATACAGGCTATTCACACTGAAAGCCTGGAAGCCATCATTAACCAGGCCACTAGTTTTTATCATGTATACGGAGATATGCGTATCCAGATTTCTCTGCATTTCATGTACTGTAAACACCATATGTCAACTATAATCAAAACCGGGATATTCTTAATAATGGGGATACTCATGTCCATGTAACGCATTCATTGAGTTGGCAGCTGGAAGACTTGCTGGCAGATGATTTAATGCAATCAAGCCGTCACTTGAGCATGATACCGCCTGTCCATTTTGTGTTCACCTCATATCACGTTCAATTGAAATTCTAATCAAATCACATTTTTTCAAAGCAGTTTGAAATGAAATTCTGGCTTTATCCCCAACATAGCACCAGCGACTAACATACCCACTTGCACTATGACACTGTCTGCTTGCTAAGGTTTAAGTTGTGCTTCCAAGTTCAACAAATCTCCTTTTGGGAGCATGTGACTGCCCTCTGTGCTGACACTAAATGAAAAAGGCAAAGCACAGACAAGCTTGCAAAAATGTTAAGTGATACTAATGTGGTCAAGCCAATTTGATGAATTTAACGAAACAAAATTTCAGTTATAAACAGCTGACTTGACCTAAAGCACTAGAAGGAGAAATAAGATGTGATTTATCTCAAAAGAAAGTCAGGTATGAAATATACATGCAGAGGTTAGTTTTTCAATCAGAACTGAAATGTATATTCAGTCTTGTACTGACACACACAATTTCAGTGTACATAATTTTATTTTAGTGAGTAATTCATCTTTCAAATGGATGACTGCTCCTTGGTGGCTTTTACAATGTGTGTTCAGCTGGAGAGACTGATGCTGGGCTGGGAGTGGGCTTATCAAAAACAAGTTGAGGCAACCCTCCAGGAGGCAAAATGGAAAGGAGGATAAAATCCCTGTTTCTGCTCAACTAACCATCAAACCTAATTACCTGTGGATAGGACTTATGCGCCACATGTTGGGTTCAAAGTATCCTGATCAGGAAGTGACTTGGGAGGAAGGTTCGGTGTGTGTGTGTGTGTGTGTGTGTGCGTGTGTGTGTGTGTGTGTGTGTGTGTGTGCGTCTGGTCAATGTGTCTGTGACCAAAAGATTAGGCTGACAGAGAAGCCTTGGTGCGAGATCTTGGCTCTGTGCCATTAGTTCAATCAAGCAGACTTTTTTTAGCTTTTAGACAATTCGACCAAAACCCTGAGATACCACTTCAGAAAATAAGCTAAAGATTATTCATGGCATGGCAGATAAGATAGGGATCTGTTGTCACTCTCTAGCATCGTATGCACATCCACCCGCTCACTACATTATTCTTTTCTAAGGAGCAAGCACGTTGTTTAGAAAGGCATAGAAATCACAGTAAATCAAATACAGAAGTCAGCATAGCAAAGGTAAACATAATGTAGACACCCACAAGTACAGACTCTCTAGCACTACTAACAGCATTTATGAAAATGCACTGCTTTATAAATTAGCTTAAACATAAGACATAACACTCTAATCCCAACCTTATCATCACCTCATAACACAAGAGTGGTTTCTGCTTTAACAACAAGAAAAACTGATCACCTCAATACACCTCGAGTGCTGTTGGCATTACATATCATTTATCTTTGCACATTTCTTCTAATATGTTTGCACAAATGTAGGTTTATTTACAGTCATTAGATATTCTGCATGGTACAGTACATGTATGTTTAGGTCTCTACATGTTACTAATAACACATGTACAAAGCTCAAGTACAATTGAGCTTTTGTTTTTGTTAAGCTTCCATCAATCATTGCAAAACAAGCAATAAACAGCAATAGAGCTACAGAATTTGTTTACTACTACATTACCCATTCAAACCTGGCTGCTATTTGTTTAAACAACTTGAGAAAATCTAGTGCTGCCATGATCAATGTCACTGATTACATTGACACTGAAAATGCACTGACATCAATATACTTAACCAACATACATTTTTTTATTAACTTTTAGAACATGGTACAGCTGTACCTTGTTCCTGCCTTGTTTTATACAGTCTATGGTTCATGCATGTGGTGCTTGTTGGGACAGGTAGGCCTAACCTTTTGGAGGAAGAGCCATTATTTAGATTAATTGATAAAACAGTAGATAGATTAGTTAATATGAAAATTGTGGCATCCCTAAGATAGTTTACATACCTTTAGAAACAGATGAACAGAATAGACTAAAATTCAGCCTAACATATTATCTGTGTGGTATTTCAAATGTGGGTATTGCATCTGATACTGATACATTAGTTTAATCAAAGAGGTCTAGCGGTGTGGCGGGTAGAGCAGTCATCTCCCGAACAGACTGCTGAAGGGTCGAATCATGTGCCTGCAGTCCACATGTGGAAGCGTCCTTGGGCAAGACAATGAACCCCCCAAGTTGCCCATGATGGCCCCTTGGCTCCAAGCGAAATTTCATTGTATGTGTCACGGTGACCATAAAATAAAGCTGCTTCTTCTCTTCTAGTGTGCTACTCACCAAAAGTGTAAGTATGAATTAGATTCCTTAGTTCCCCTGCATAATGTTGTAGCCATGATCCACCTAAAATAAATACTTTGATTTGTTCTATTAACTATACACACATGTGGTGGCTAAGTGGACTCATTTTAAACTCATAAGCTAATATCAGGCAGTTTACATCTACAACATCTGAGTAAATGTTCTGTGCAAAGCTCTGTGAAGTATGGGAGATGAGGACACATTTATTTGACACAGTGTGTGCTGCCACTATAAAGTGACAAATTAACTGACACCCACTTTGTGCATACACTTATGCACTGACCTCAGACCTAACAAAACCACAGATGAGCTGCTCTAAATGCAGCTCTACATGATAATACAACACTTTACAGAGGCTTTAGAAAGCTACATGTCAGCAGTTTTAACATTTTGCCAGCAGCATAGCTCTAGGAATGGCATATGTTGGGTGCTCCACCACTTTGGATTGGAGTGAAATATCTCGCCAACTCCTTATGCTCGCCAGAGGATGAATCTCATTAACTTTTGTGATCCCCAAGTTTAAATCTAGCACCATCAGCAAGGCAAAATTTCACTTATTTAATAAAGTATGTCAACATGTAGTAGATGGATTAGCACAACATTGTGTACACACATGATGGCTCCCAGATTATGAATTCTAATGACTTCTATGATCCCTAGACTAATAGTCTAGCACCACTAGGTCTTCCATTTGTCCACAAAAAGTATCTGTGAAAATGTTAGCATGCTGAGATTAGCATTTAAAGCATAAGTGTTCCTAAATGCATAGAGCTGTAAAGTGACAGTAAATTCTTCTTGTATTAACAGCAATAAAGAAATTAATGCTGCCAAAAAGAGCAAACCTTTTCAAAAAGTTTCTGAAAAAGAGCTGTATAAGAGATAAAACAATCAAACCGGCTAGAAACAAAACTACTAAACTGAAAGTTCTGTGTTCATACATTTTGCTGAAACCACATTTTTCATTCCAGCCACCCCAGTTTGTTTGGCCTACTTATTCTGCTCCAGCTAGCTAAATATTACAGAATGTAATGAGTCTGTCAGTACCAATGTTGAGTTTTGCAGCTGTATCAAAATCAGCAACAAGCAATTTCTAACAAGTATATTTAAAACAGTAGATGACTTTAAGCTTTTTAACAGACCTGGGGACACCCAGACACACACACACACACACGGGAGAGTGGTAAGTGTTTCAGATAAGTGAAACCTTTGAGACTTCATTAGTCCTTCACATCAAACCAGAGCACATTGTGTACACTTCCATGTAAGAACATTCAGTGAGTCAAGGCTATGCAGTGCGTGAGAGGCACTCATCGCTCTATGAGCTGGAGCTGCCTGTGGACCTGGTCACACTGCAGTAGGTGGCTGAAGAAGCACAGGCAATGGGCTGTATGAAGTTATTTTTCAACAGATAGACTGAATTTCCATTGTGCTATATTAAAGGCAAGACATACTGTCAGTACTGTGGGATGACAGTCAGTCACAGCAAACACTTGTGGCAAAGTATGATTTCTTCACTTTCATTTAACGGCAAAGTTTCATTTTAAGTATGACGAGGATATCATTAAATCGACAGACGCAGCTTATTTTGAAACTAACATTCAGCAGCACATCTTTTTGTGCAAATTGACAGTCAGGAGAAACGCTCTTGTTTTTTTACTGCTTTTCTCTAGATAAGGTACATATTCATTGTGAAAGAGCCACTGCTGGAGATGGCAACGTTGTCACAAAGTTCCATCTACTAGCACATTAAACAGTTCTGCTTTTCTCTTTACTGTATACCTCTAAAATGTGAATAATGCATCAGAGTTCCCTTTCATATTCAAGTATTTCTATTGTCATCACCCTGCTGTTTAGGCATGTGGGATGAATCCATCCAGAGGGCTGCACAAAAACCTTCAGCAAATCTCTCAAGATCTAAAAAGCTGCGTGTGTATCCACTCAGATGTACAGGGAGCATTGTGCTGTGTCATCATTTGGGCTGTACTCTGTCAAGTGCCTGTTCTCCAGGTGGTGCTGAGTCATGGTTCACGCTCACTGGTTTTCTTGAACTCTACACTGGGGAATGTGGAGCTCTGACAACCCTACATTAGGAAAAACGTCTAATCATGAAAAAAGGGTTATTGGGGTTGAAAAGCAGTTTAGCATCGTCTTCAAAAAGCCTCTTAGATGAGAGCTAAAATTTGACACAACCATTTTGTTTCTCTTTTGTCTGCGACATGCAGAGATACAAGGTCTGCGAGTCAGGGGTCAGCATCGGCTTTCATGGAGCTCAACTCAAATATGCAGGCAGTCTGCCACTCCTCAAACATGAACCATAGCAAGGGCATATAATTAAGACAAAATATGACATATGCATTTTTATGTAAATATATAATTATGAAAAGAATTTAAAGAATGAATATGTAGATAGGGAATCAAAGAATTTTCAAAAGATTTTTCAACATATTCATTTTCAGCCACCTACCGCAAATATTAGGACAAGTATCCACATGATAGTATAACTTGGGATGGTGACCACACTGAATCTAACCAAACACAAATTTGCTTATCTACTTTTGTACTCTCAGATTTTTAGAGTTTGAGCCAATTTTGAGTCGAAGCCCCACAGAACTATTTCATGTTTCGCACTAAACAAAACATGATAAAATGCAGTTTTCTAGCAAGCATTCCACTTTCTCTCTTGAATTACTGTTCTGTCATATCATTCTTTAGATCTCACATAAAACATATACAGTATCAATACGAATTTCTCATCCTCTGGGAAATAAAACCTTCTTTCAATCTCAGATGTGTTCTCCCACACAGGATTCCTAGATTGCAGTTTGCAAGGCTGAGGTGGAGGCGTCCACCTTCACACCAGTCTGATGGTGAGACTGCTGCAAATTACTCATGACACTTCCTCCGATGACATTTTTTAACGGCTTTCCTGTTGAATGGCATCTCTACCCCCCAAACATCCATCCACCAACACCCTCTCCCCAACACACATTAATTCCCCCTGCTATGCGTGTCACAATAGCACAGCAGAGATTGCTGCCTCCTGCTTTCTCCTGATCGACCCTTTAGAGCAGGTGCTGGATCTGATCCAATCACAGTCAATCTTCTTTAAGCATTTCATTCTTTAAGCAGAACAGGGGCTCAAAATTCCATCATTCAATGACCCGATCAGTCGCCGATAACACGATCAAGCCAATCCTGGCTTATCCTGAGGGAGCCATTTCAGGAGGGACAGCTGGGAGATGAGACTACAGACCTACAGAAAGGTGTCAATCTCCTCTGATCCACAGCTCTCTTTGTGAGCTGCCTATACCGCACAACATCAAGTTGCTCAAGGAGACCGTATTTCTAAGGATCAGCAATAGTCAAAAATGTATTTGATGTTTTTTTAAGTCTAATCCATTAAATAACAATGCAGTAAAGACACTTGCATTACTACACGCTCACTCTCTCATACTTAGACAGACATGCACACACAAAAACCGATGTGAATATTATAGCTCAATTCTTCAGCGGCCATTTAAAAGCTACTCTATTGAAAATGCTGCCGGGCCACTGGGCAAATAAAGGTCAAGGGGGATATGAAATAGTTTGTCTAACTGGCCCTTTCCCTCCTGTGTGTTCCTGCAGCCCCACGCTTGTATACACATTCATAGCCAATTCATTTATATTGCTCTGCCCTTCTCACTGCTAGTCTCAGTCACTAACTACAAGTGACTGCGATGAGATTGAAGCCTCGGGCTAAATCTCCACTGCAAGGCACATGCTCCATCAATGCTGCTCTGATCACTCCATATAATCACTTGAACCACACTATATCCTCAACTGATTGGGTGAGCCGCAGCAGAGAGGAAACAATCACAGAATGTCAGCAGATGATGGACACCGAGATGTTGCAGTAGTGGTCACTGTGAGCTACCATGTAAATTGCATGCAAATGTGCACCTGCACTAGCTGAAGGAGTGGAATGAAGGACTGTGGCCTTTTGATTAGGCTCTTTTAGCTCATATAAAGTGTATTTTTCTGCATTAATTATCCATGGTTGCTATTTCAGCCAATGAGCATGTTACAGTTGGGTCTTTGCTTTCTTCAGTGCTCCATAGTGCATTTAATGTGCACATTAACAGACACCAATTTAACCCTTGTGTATTTCTTGTCAGTGTAAAAGCTTAACTGCATTGTCATTAAAGGATTTTTTTTTATTCTGCAGTCAAACATAAAACACAGAAATAATGATATAAATGTCCATTAATGATTATTGGTGATTTGTAATATCTGCATTTAGATGCGCTTTGTAAGGGTAGTTTCAAAAAGCAGCCCAAAAGTGCAAACTTACAACATTAGAATGATGCAAAAGTACATTACATTATTCCACAGATACTTCATTATACAGTTTAGTCTGCTAGCGTTTCCTGCCATTTACAGAATCTAAGGGCACACAAAATGTCAGCCATGGTATTAGACTACCAGAGCCCCAGAACAAATTTCATGCACCTACTAAGGAATCTTCCTCTGGTGTTTTCATAATTTTAACTCTTTGTCTCCTGTCCTCTGCTTCCTCTCAGGGCAAGTATGAGACAGGTACGCAGATGCTTCTCTGGCCAGAGCTGAAACACAACAGAAACAGCACACAGCTGCTGTAGGCTGAGGGAGGACACTTTTGATCTCTTTCAATCACCTCACTTGTCCTTCAAGTGTTCAACAGATGTCATCACTCGTACTGTCACATCCACTTTTTAACTGTAAGACTATTGTCTCATCCTAGGGCTCAGTAGCGAACTTTGTGTTTCTACCTTTATCCCTCCTGATCCCAGTGGCAGTGAACAGGTTAAGCTCCTCCTCTTCCTCAGCCCCATTCAGCTACACCTCCAAGATCTGGCTCTAGACCAGTGGAGCATGAGAACCAGGACAGCCTGGACATAAAGGGATGATTGTGGCAGGCCAGTGACATGGAAGCAAGTAAACTCTGACAAAACTAAAATCAGCTTCAGGCCAGCACAGCAACGCCCAGCCAATGGACATGAGTATAGAAACTGAGTCGGTCAGTAGGAGCTGTTTCTGCTCAGACAAATAAGGCCCCCACTATGGGATGTGCTCAAAGCTGATTACAATAAACCAATGAGGAAGCATTAGCTTACCCAGCTAATTATGCCTTTAACGATGGGGAGAGCTACTTTCATGCCTGGGCAGGGCTCTGCTGCTACATCACATTCAAATTTATAAGGTGTCATCACACCAACTCCCATTTCTAATCAAGTCCTTGCCTCAGTGGAACATTTTGGGGTGGTAGGTGTTTAGTTAACAGGTGTTTGATTTACTGGAAAATAAGAGGGCATTAAAATTGACACCCACATCTGCTGTTTATTAGCTGCCCCTGACCTTTGACCTTAGAGCAAGTCCAGAGGGTCTAGAGTGGGAAATGACAAAGACTTTACCAATATGATTAAGATCAGCAATATAAAATCTTTTCACTGCATGTTTCTACACAGAAAGGGGAAAGGGGAATGCATTAAATATGCTTACAAATGACCGTCTATATTGCAAACATAACATTATCAGATAAAAATTATGATAAAATGTCAACTAGTAAACTCTATATACAAGCTGGAAAAATGAAAACATGATCTTTATAAGCTATCATCATCTTTTTTTACAATATGTAAGTCTGCACAATAGCACATAATAATAGCACAAACAGCACAATGATTAATTTGACTTTACTGCAAGACAGAAATAGCAGCAGCCTCCAGTTAAGAGTCTTTGCATATAAAGGGAGGCCAGGCAGTGCTGATAAGATTGTCTCATCTGGCTTGCAGGGCTTAGGTGCAGTGTGCTGTATTAGGAAAAAAAAAACCGTAAGGCAGGCTGTGGCTACTATTAGGCAGGTAATGGGATCCATCCGAGGCGCATTAGAATCAGTCAAACACACCCACACTTCACTTCCATTCAAATGACCGTCACAATCACTTCAAATACCCACATTATGTGTGTACTGTAGGCAACAAAAAGTGGCTCTGACTGTAGAGCAGCTCCTCTGAAGTTCTGCCAAGCTCGAGCATGTGCGCTTTCCTAATGGTGACGGCTGGGAGGGTGGCAGTGAGACTGATGTGCATGAGAGCTGTCAGCCTCCCCCCATAACAAATGCCACCTCTCCCTTTGACAGAATGGAGACAGACGGGAGGGACTGAGGTGGGAGAGAGGGGAGGTGTGGAGGTTACGGACACCCAGCTGTTTCCCCGCCACTGCCTCCCAACCACTGCCATCTCTGTAGACCATATCCTGCTAATTGGCCTACGCTGCCTAGCACAAAATGCACACACACACATAAATACAGCGCTTGCTAAATAATATTACTGAAAAGGCTTCCTCCCAGTGAGAAAGAACATTTGTTGGTGCCTTAAACTGTATTTTCATAATGATTGATAAGTGCTTTACACCATATTTCCCAGAAATATAAATGACTAGCTGCCCTGCCAACATGCTGGCTAATGTCCATCTTGACATGCACAGGCAGACAGGCAGCCAGAAAGACAGACTGATGACTGAGACCCATACCAAGATTCTATGGAGGGGAAACTGAATTAATTGCTTTTCCTTTTTGTGGATAAGTCCTCAGAGTGGTGTGTATGTTGCGATAATGGTAGGTTGCGCTGACAGGCAGGTTATTTAATAAATCCCAGGATGTGTAAAGCAGAAAGGAAGGATATGCACAAAACAGAGTGAAAGATACCCCTTTTTACTGTGTATCTTGTCTGCCATAGCCCACAATATGTACTCTGATTTCCTTTTTGCGGAAGACACTCAAACCTGCTCATACACACACACACCCCTAATCATGCACCCACATAAATACACTTAATCGGTGACACACTCACGCATGGCGAGAGCAGTACTGCCGACACATCCAAGCATGCACAAGTAGGCTATAAAAGCGCACACAGAAACATGCACAAGATCTTGCTCAATCAGTCTGATTTGTTTGTTTCCTCCTAAGCATTTGAGGATTCCTCAAGAAGGAAAAAAAAAAACCTTTGTATAATCAAGTCAATTATGTCATTCAATCAAGTCGAAAATCATTTCGAGTCCTTTCTCAGATCCATTGATTGCAAAGTCGTGCTGAATATTTGCTTGCTGCATTCTACTGTGCAAATAAGGCATCTTTATTTAGAACGGCAGGCCATAGTGAGGTCTTCAGTGCCACTTTCACTGGAAAAGAGCAAAATAAAGTCCTTCACCTTGCACACTTTCAGTCAAGAAAAGAACACTGGACTTTTTAGGGAAGAGCTGATTGCATACTGTCTCTGGGAAAAAAAAACTGTTTCTATTAATCCATAACAGCTCTTTTGTCTCCTTCAGGACATGGTACATTGTGTGCCCATGGAAAATCCATCCTCAGTGAAACTGTTTAAACTCAAGGTCAAGTGCTGATGTTACAGGGACTGTATCAGCTGAAGGTGACCTTGACTGATGTGGAATACGACATGAGGGAAATGGATCTCTGCTCAGTGTGAGGAAATTATCTGTGAAATGCTGCCACTGTATCAAAGCCTGTTTGTGTGTACACATGCCGGTGTGCACATGCTTGAGAGCGAGAGAGTGTGTGTGTGTGTGTGTGTGTGTGTGTGTGTGTGTGTGTGTGTGGTTTGCATGTCCTTGTATAAAAGGGGTGCATATATGCCTCGCTCAGCTGAGGGGTATTGGTCATGAAAACAGCATGCAGAAACTGCTGCAGCAGACAGGAGCAAACAGCTGAATGGGACCTTCTGGCGAATGAAGAGGGCATGGTTTATTCTTTCAGAACACACTGGAACAATCCGTCACAATATCAGAACTCTAACTTCGATTCCAATACCACAATATATTTGGTTTTAAAGTGATACTACCACAGACAAGAAAAAAAAAACATGACTTGGTTTTGGTTTGTTGCTGAGGGGTTTAGTCATGGCAGCTGGTTGTCTTTACTTGTTTGCTCTGTAAGCAAAATCCATGTTATTGATGAGGCATGGTGGGCTGTGTGAAACTAGTGCCATATCTTCAGTTGTTTGCTTATTGCAATAGAAATGTTTTTAGTGTTCCTTCCAGAAAGCAAGTGAAAGTGGAGCTTCAGGCTGCTCTTAAGGCTCAAATCCGGGGTTGCCAACAGGAGTGCCGGTCATGTGGTCTAAATCACAGTGAAAATGACTGAGTGACACTGGGTGCTGGACACTGACTGTGGATTGAAGCTTTAGAATAAATAAAATGATAAAATTAACAGTGTTTTCTTAATAATGATAAGATATATTGTAATTTGTTCAACATCTAAAAACACTACATGAAATTCCAGCCACTGTCATAACACAATGCAGGGTAATAAAAAAAAAATATCTTACCTTCCCAAACTGTTCAAAATACTGCTTCACATCTTCCACTACTGTATTGGCTGACAAGCCACCCACAAATATTTTCTTTGTTCTTGTGACCATCTGTGAAGAAAAGGGCGAGAAGGAAAGATTAGGGATGAGGCTTTCGACGTACTGCACAACACCTTAATGAGGCTTCAAACAGGTGAGCAGCACCTGGAGAAGACAGAGTAAAGAAGCGAGGATGCATTGTTACTAAATGGAAATAAATGGATTCACACAATAATGTTTCAAAAACACTTTAGTATTACAGTGCTAGTAAAAAGCAAGGTCACACACGCTGAAGGTTTTGGCAAGAAAAAATACACATGGCCACAAAAAAAAGCAGTTCTGTAATTTTCCCTTACATTACAAACAGAAGCTCTAATCAAAACAAACTGTCAAAGAATTAGAGACCTCCATTTCATCTTTTCTGTTTATCTTTACAAAACCTAAAAAAACAACCAGAGAAATAATTTATGTACTTTGAAAGAACAATTAGTGAGTGCTGGAAGATGGAATCAGAGTGCATTAAAGCCTCATTTAGTTTCAAACAGCAAGAATATTAAGGATTATTACCCACAGCATCAAAAAGGACACACATATCTGCTGCAGGGAGCACATGCTAAATTTAGGCTGACAAATTCTAAACCATAGTAACAACTCAATTCAGCGTCCCATCTGTGTGGGACTAGTTTTTTCTTGCATACAAAGTTGGACCAGTTAACAATTAACAGCAAACTTAGAAAATGCACAAATCTGTGCAGCTACATTTAACAACAGTACTGGCTTATCCTAAACCTAAAACCAAGACCTCTGAAACATCTGGTCAGTGCAGGTGTTGCTTTTCCTTGCTGACATTCAACATTTAACCAATTAACTTGTAAATTTCACTTTGTAAAGTAATACTATTACAGGTGGATGTGTTTAATTCATAGGTATTCTATAACGCAAATGTGAAGGAATAAACAGTAATACTGAGGCTTAAGCACACTTCATATCTTTATGGCATCTGCAGTGTTATTTTGGATATGGCTTTGTCCTGACCTCACTCTGCAGTGTGCAGCTGCTCGAACACTGTAGACAGACTTTCACCTCAGCCTGTTTCAGCTGACCTCTGGTAAGAGACGTACAAAGGTGATGACATGTCAAATGATTTGATGACAGAATGACAGTTTTGGTCTGATCCACAACTCTTTGTCTAGTTTGTGGGAAACAATAAGACTAATGGTGTGGGACACTGACTGACCTACAATGCCTGTTTGGTCAGCAGCACCGTAGATTACTGTCATCCCATATATAATCTCTAATTGTCCCCTATAAAACACCCACTCTATGCTCCAGCTTGAGGATTTACTGATATGATGTGGCATGTATTGAAACTGGATGCACTGCTCTGTAATCTTGCTGGCAAACAAAAAAGGAGCAGAAAAGGCAGCACAGAAAGTCACGGCTCTGATCTCCCTCTGCTCGCCAGAATCAAACACATAATAATAACAATAATAGTAAATGGAGAAGGATGGGATGCACAGCAAACAGCCAAGGAGGTTGAAAGAGTCTACCTTGATCAAAATGCTGACCAAAACACTTCAGATCGATGAAAGAGGCTTAACACTGAGAAAAAAGGAGCAACATTCAGCTCGAGCTGAAGTAACCATCTGTCAAGTGCTTTCCAGGTGCATGCAGTCTCACAGGCGCATAGCCTGCCTATATGCACACAGCCTCCTACACATGGGCCCTCTATTCTTAGAGCTTTCATGTTCTTTTAATTATATTGTTTTACCTCAAATTAAATTAAGCCAAATTTTGCAAAAAATACAAAGAATGACGTATCCAAATGTGATTTCCTGAATTAAAAAAATACTACTGCATGCCAGAGATCTGCATTTATTCTCCTACATAACGCCAATTTAATGATTTCATTTAAAAGTGAAAGAGAAAAGTGGCCTGTGCATAGCATGTATTCAGGGCTAGAGGTGCTGACAACAGCAAGATGAATAAAGTAGGTGTTTAGAAAAAAATTACCACAAGGGTTTGGGTTAGCAACTGCAAACCCAGGCAATAAACATGTAATCATAATAATATGCTGTTATATTACACTGAAAAGAGCAGTGCTTTTTGCTTAACGTTTCATCAGGCACAAAAAAAATACATGTGATGGCTTAAAAATCCAAACAGTGTGTAGTGGTAAGAAATGGCATACAGGTATGCATAACAGGCTTGGCCATCTCAGACAGCCAGTGTGCAGTAGGTGCAAACTTTATTACACACAAATACACCCTGGAACAGTACACACTAAATAAACTGGGTGGTTTCAAATTTTAGTCTGGACACATATAACTATGTTTGAAAGGCTTGAACCTTAACCTTACATTTAAATCAATGACCAGCCACCCGTCACAGTCCAAACATGCTAATCTAAGCATGTCAGCATGGTAACTGTGACCTACCAAAGTGCTGAACGTCACACATGCTGACACGTTAATGTTAGCATGTTCAAATGCTGACAAAGTAATATTATGGTACATGCTAAATGTTGGCCAAATGCATGTTAACATCCAGGAGTTCACAAGCAATGTTACCATGGTAATGATCACCTCAAAGTACAGCTAATGAAGCACACCTGGGGCTGACAGAGCATGGCTTAGACTGAGCCAAGTCACACAGTGCCTGGCAAGCCGAAGTCTATAGCAAAACAGAGTATGGTGTCTCCTCTAGTGGCACCACCGGGCTGAAGTTTTGTGGGGTTTTTGCCCTGTTGTTGTTAGGGATCCAAGAATAGCAACCATTTCTCCATCCTTCATCTAACCAACTATTTAATCTCCTACTGTGTGATGAGCATTACTGTACAGGTTTACCAGATGGCCTGTGGCAACAGTGCATATTTTCCCTACTTCACAATATCTGACTACTTGTGAACATGAAAAATATCACCGGGCTAGTTTAGGGTTACACACTGGCCAAGACCCAGCAGCTGCATCATCCTCTACCTCCCTCCTCCTCCGAACATCCTGCCATAGGCCTCAGGGGTTATCAGCCTTGGATGCCGCCGCCAGCAACCCCAAGCCAGACATCTGCTGATAAACTGGCTATGCAAGTATTTATCAACATCACTCACTTTTATCATTGCCAATCTAAGTAAAAAAATAAAGAAGTCAATGTTCATCTCTGCTTGCCTCTTTACATCAGCTGTTTGCCCAGTGTCCCTTCTGGACCACCCATTCCCCGGACATTATTCGGCCTTGTTCCATCAGGCTGCTCAAGTTTTCAGTCTTGTCTTTATACTTTGACATATCTGCCCAAAAGGTGATGGGATTGCTTGAGCGCTGGTACAACACAATTACTCTATTTTTCTCTTGTGTCCCTCAGTGCCTATGGCTATACCATTTGGCTCTGACAGTGACTGATAGACTAGGAGCAAAGGCCTTTTAATGATTGTCTCATCTTTTATGGGGGTTTGATACATTTTACCAAAATTTAACAAAATGTATGTACCAGTCTTCTACCAGGTATTGCAAGAACTACAGCTATTTTCCATGTGCATATGCAGCACGTGTAATAACACCAAACTGACTGGATGAAATGACCTTGGAATTTAATTTGACATAAATCGTTTTACATTTTAACAAACACGTTTCCTTTTTTACCAAGTCACACACAATAACAACCCCCAGGGAACAGAATACTCCCTACAATGCATTTACAGCAACATTAGTTCTGACCATTTGTGGTGTTTTAAAAGTCTTTTTCAACACCATTTCAATTTAAGCTGACAGATTTAAAAAATGGACCACCCTTCAACCTAGTTTCTCCTGTAACCCAATTTTTCAAACATTCAGTTATTTCTGCACATCCCTAAGAGACAGTAAGGAAAATTATGATTGTGCATGAGTGAGTGTATGTGTGCTTACACATTTATGTGTTTCTAATTTCTTTAGCATTGAGGCTTTGAGTGTGAAGGGCTGCAACAATTACTGCCCCAGTGAATTACCATGATAATAAAAGCCCTGCCGCAGATACACACAGAGAGACAGGGAAAAATGTAGAAAGCTTATGGTGCACTCTTCTTGACACCTGTTAGCAGGTTTTTAAAATGACATGCTGTATACCTCTAATAGCATGACCTTTTCCATGAGGTCATCAAGAAAAACCCAAGGTATGTAATAACGCCTTACTCTAGCAATGAAGGCTAACTCTAAACCACTGTAACATTTCCAGAAGTCAGAAAGAGACTGGTTCAATTTTGTGACTCATAAAAGAGCCATAATGGCATCTGCACCATCTTGCTTTTAATAAAAAGCACAACTGACAACATCCATCTTTTTAGAGCTTAAACTCTGCATTAAGATTGTGACTTCAGTGCATCACATTCTGCTTTTGACAAACGGATGATTCAAGTCAAAAAAGCTGTTGAGTAAAAAAGGCAGAAGAAAGGAGAGCTACTTGGAACTAGTGTTCTGAAGTCAGCCAAGTAATCCAAGGAAATATAAAAAAAGACAGTTCTCTTTATTAATGGACAAGAAACCTAGGAGAGCAACAAATGAAAAAATACCAAGGCACTCCACTTTAAAACAAGTTAAAATGCCTTTACTTAAAGTGGCATGTACAGTGAACAAAACAAAGTAACTTTGATGCATTTCGGCATCGAACCTTCTGTAGGAAGTTACAGCATATGGCAAACAATCCAAGTGAACATGCCAATTCAATTAAAGGCATTTTAGCTTTTTTAAACATGGGTGCCTTGGTATCTTTTGGTTGTTTGTTTGTTTGTTGATCTCAAAAAAGCTGCTCCTTTAATTCTAAATCGCAAGTAAACACTGACACACAGTCCATATTGCAGAGTGGGTGATGATAATTTTATGCTGTGTGGAGAACATAAGCTATTTTCAGTTAATATTTTAAAAAATCAGGTCATGTAAAAACTGTCCAGAAAGAGCTTGTATATACATAGATTCTGTTTTTTAGAGGTGACATGTTTGGCTAACTTGGCAACAGAGACATCTACACTAAATGTATAAAACTGCAGACAAAATATAAACACACACGACACATCTGCTGTTTGGCTACTTGAGCGCTCCCCTCTGACTCACACAGCAACAGAACAAACCTGAGTATCTTATGGGCCATGCCAGGCAGGTAATTATCAAAGTCACTCCTGACGGGTTTTACTTTGATAATTCTGAGCTACTGTCTGATTTGCATATGTGGTTGTGTATGTGTGTAGCTAAATACTGTCTTTCCTCCTTTCCTGACTATGTGTAAATAATGCAAATGAGTACAAATCCTTCATGCTGTCCCTGGTAGGCTAGTGGTTAAGGCGCAAGCGCTCTCGCCGCTGTGGCCCGGGTTCAAATCAGGGTTGCGTCAGGAAGGGCATCCGGCATAAAACACGTGCCAAATGTCAACATGCGAGTCGTCAATGTGGCGATTCGCTGTGGCGACCCCTAAACGAAAAAAGCCGAAAGTGAGTCTTATTACAAATCCTTCATAAGTATAGTATGCTATAAAAGCAAGGGAAAACTAAGGGAGTCAAAAAAGATGAGCCTGTAGCTAATACTGAAACATTACTATTATGATTTGTGGAAATTTGTGGAACCAACCTACTGTAATTCAGCTTCTGTGTTGGCCCTACGAAAAGCTATTAGTGCTTTGAAAACTGAGACTACAATGATAAGCTGCAAATGTCATTAACTCCCCATGCAGGATAAAGAGAAAATGTATACAGTATGAAACAATATTAAAAAAATAGGAGCGAAGTAGGCAGAGTGGAAGAAACTATGTGCAAAAAATATTATGCATATACTGGAATTTTACAAAGACACTTCAGTTCTGATGCTATAAAACCATTCTGTGAATTTCATTCAGATAAGTGATAGAATCCATCCATCCATCCTTTAAGGCGGTGAGGGCGGCTGGAGCCAGTCCCAGCCGACATTTGGCGAGAGGCGGGGTACACCCGTCTGTCACAGGGCTGACACATAGAGACAGACAACCACTCACATTCACACCTACGGGCAATTTAGAGTCGCCAGTCAACCTAACCTGCATGTCTGTGAACCAGACGGCCTCTGGAGAAAGCAGGTGCAGGGAGAACATGCAAACTTCACACAAAAAAGCAATGGTCAGCCCCCGGGGTCAAATCCAGAGCCTTCTTGTTGTGAGGTGGCAGTGACAGTGATGGACAAATAGTGACAGGAATTACATGGTTTTACTGAAAATTTGCAAGCTGACAAAAATTATGGGTGAGCGGAGGGGACGATGAAAATGTTCCTAGATTACAGATTAATGTCTTCACCTTCCCCTGTCCTGTCTCTCTTCTACTGCAATATGAAGCATGCATGCCCCTCAGCTTTTCAACATGTATTTCGACTGTGCCACACTATGAAGGCTGTTTTCATACTTTACAATGGTCATGCACCCACAAAATATCCATCAGATGGATTAAATACTGCTTGTTAATATTTTATTATTTAGGGGGATATCTACAAAGCTGTGTGCTAATTACAGTGTGTGCTGTAAAATATAAAACGTCTTTTTCAAGTTGCCATGGTATTTACTATGACTACTAAATGTAAACGAGCACAGCTGCAGTTCGTCTGATTTGCACAGTGGGCACCAAACTAAGGTTTGATGGTGGATTGTTATAACACGTGTTGTGCATGTGCATGGAAAGCAATGGAGAGCAAAAGCAGCTTTCTGCTGTCAAACTTAGAGCAATGATGGTAAAGAACTGTAAGCATTTAGTTGTTCCAGAAGGAGGTTAGTGAAAGTGCCCTGACAGAAAGATCAGTGGTTTCAATTAGTTACAAAACCTCAGTATGGGAGGTTGATAGTAAAACTTTTGAAGCTCTTTAAAAAAAAACTCTTGTATTACAGTCTACTTAATAAGTAGCTAATACTGTCTGCCAGACTGTAGCTGCTGTGAGTTACCAGAAGGAACACGTTTCTTTATAGTTGGGGAAAGTAGATATAAATACAAATTATGAACATGTCATGTTAAAAGATCAGCAAACACTAGTTAGGCCCTAAACACAAAGTTGCAACTCAAAGTTGGAATCCAGTGACATTTGACCCGATCACTGTTGGTGTCAAGAAGTCGACAGATGGATTATTCATTGGGTCTGAATTACATCACAGATATAAGGGTGGTGATACAGTTCTAAGGTGACAGCATATTCGTCCCACTGGGCCGTCAGGTTTCACTTTTTAGAATGTCAATGGCTAGGACAAAGGTGAATGACATATACTTTGTGACACTGCTAGACTCAGTATTTCAGGTTGTCATTTTTTATGCATGTGTAGACATACTGTATATATGTAACCTGGAGTTCTTTCTTTAAAGACTCATAGGTTTCAGAGCTTTCATTTCTGCCATGTTGCTGATTAAGTGAGTGTTCCTTATTGCAAATTTGTCAGTGGGTCTTTCAGTCACCACCCACCCTTCCCCAACACTCACTCTCTCTCACACACCGTTCTCAGAGCCAGTTCTCAGGCGGGTCGCTGAGATCACACATCCAGCTATGATTACAAGGTGTAAGCCTTTCTCATGGCCCTCACCTCTCACACACACAGGCTCACAAACAGGTGTAAACACAGAGCCCCAGACAGGGAGGAAGCAGACGGGGGATTTCGATGTCATTTCTCATATCTAAAAATAATGGGACAGATAGAAAAAAAAGCCATCGGACTCTGTTGTTATAAGCCACAATTGTTATCGTTCCAGCGAGGGGATATAATTACTGCCATTCAGATCCCGTCTGTGGCCTCGTTCATAAGCAACCAGAAAGCACCAGAGAGCATCTGTCAATGCAATGTAGTATGATCAAAGGCCTAGATGTTGTGCAGGCACGATGCACGCACACAATCAGAAACACACACACACGCATACAGGGAAAACATGGCCAGACCAGGTAAACACTGCCTCTGCTCATTTAAATCACTGGAGCTGACTCACAAAGAGAAAACACAGCCAATAAACAACAGACAACACCACAATCACTTTTACTTTGGAGGGCGTTCTTCACGGGATAGAAAACAGAAAGAGAGCACAAGACAGTAAAACAAGATCAGATCATCAGGGAGTGAAAGCTAAATGATTAGCAGCGGTGGTGACTTTGTGCAGCTACGAGTTCAGGGTGAGGGGCCAGGTCCACTCCTCCTACACGCCCTTTTAAAAAGTGGTCCAATCTCAGCTCTAGTGTGCATAAATAGATCTGTAATTGCTTATTACAATGCAATTAGAGGAAAGGAGATGAGAGAAGGAAAGATGCTCAGTGCAAATGTGTAGTGACAGGCCCAAGCACCCAAACCCAGGATTACAGCAAGCATCTGAACACAGACAGAAAATGAAAGCAATAAGACAAAGAGTGAGAAAGGGAGCAAGAGACAGGAAGAGGGAGTTGAGGGTGGGGCTGTCAAGCAGAGAGGAGAAGCTAATGACAACTCTGGCTTCAACTTGCACAGAGGTCTTTGAAACCCGGCTCTGATCAGAGCTGTGATTGCCACTGCTGCGAGGCCACCACTCCTATATTAACCTACACTAACAGCTATACAGTGAAAGTTACAGGCCCTTTCAGAACCCGACTCCTGCTAGAGCTGTCCATCTGTGGAAATGCCCTGTGAGACGGCCGAGATGGGACTAAAGGGACACGCATGTAAGGGACGCTGTTTGCATATGGTCTTGCTACAACGGTGACAGTCGAGCTGAACATGGGGCCACAGTTAGAGCTGATTAGCTGCACTTCCCTCTTCAACCCACTACAGTTATGAAGATTGATAGAAGCAGCTTAGGGCTGATTATAGGGCCCTGGAGATGCATAGGCCCATACCCAAACAGCACATTCACACTGCATTCACAATGAGCACAGCATGCGATTGCTAGGCACAGGCCAGGCATTAGGCAAACATGACAGCAATAAGAGCAAATAAGAGAAATGGACAATGCCAGAAGTGCTCTTAAGAGCTTTTTGGAAATATGAATATTATGCTAATTAGATGCTTGCTTGTGGCCAAACCCAGGACATTTGAGCAAGCATGTTATGAACATTTAACACATTTCCTAGACAATATATTGCGAACTTGACTGGATATCTAAAACTCACTCTAAGGTTATGAGACACAGCATGTCTTAGTGTTGCTGTGGAGGTCTGTTTAGCATAAAGAACACTAAAATTAATATTTCTCCGACATGAGCCAATCGTGCTTTGAAACACAAATCAAAAATCTAATAATAATTTAATAATAAATATAGAGCCTGCTCATGTCAAACAATAGTAGGGCGTCCTTGTAGGGAGTAGGACAGGTGTAGGGCAAACCAACAGCTTTAATACTACTCAGTTTATTCTAGTTTAATGTCACAGAAACCTGACTGAGTAAAGTTGGTTTCAGTTTGTTAGGAGCAGTAGTTTGACACTCTCATAAACAAAAATATAATTTTTAAACTATAATTTATATAACAGCCACTAGTGCTGCTATAGACCAGTGCACAAGTGTGTACCTGTTTTGCTTGTATTGTGCATGGGTATGAGGACTCTCATGCACACATGTGGGTGACTCTATATTCAGCCCTGCCACTGGCTTCCCACTATTCCACTGATTGACAGCTGGTGGCAATGAGGTGCAAAGAAGCATAGCAAAGGCACAGAGGAAATGACAAATATACATGGATGTAGACAATGGAGAGCTTCAAATATTTCCAAAAAAATCGGCTTTGCAAACTTTTTATTGAAAGAAAATGAACGTAACTATTTTATTAGACCTTGAGTACTGACTGTACCTCGGTGGACTAATCCTTGTTAAACACTCTGCAGAGAGCTGAGCCGTTCTCAAGCCCAAGTTGACTCATTTACATAGTTTGAACCTCCCTTCAGTCCAGCATGGCACATAGAGGAGAGAGAGTCGGGACCCTGCAGTTGCTTTTAACAGCTCTATTTGTGACTGGGCTCTGCCTCCCAGTCTACTTTGGGCCTCTGCTGCCCCCTCCCTGTCTCTGAACTTGCACCAGCTGGAGAGTCCTCAGACTAACTTGAGTCATTCTACTGTGTATGTATATAAGGTGAATTTTCAATATTTACACCAAAGGTGGAGATGGAGAAGCGGTTTGGGTTCAAGTCAGTGTGCAGGACATTTGACGGACACATGGTGTGCTAGACACATAGCTTAACCTTAATACCAAGTGAGAAACATTTTCCCTGTAGTAAATAATCACTTGTTCCTCAGCTGTTTGAGTGGCAGCCTTTTCAATAACTTGATGTTCTCTTATGTCACCCTTGACACTGATACCAAATGTTAATTTCAGTAACAAGACCCCTGTCTTAGTAGTGACAGTAAGTACTGGAGGCGAAAACAAATGGGATTTTAACTTCCAATTACAATAATGGATTTCTGTGACAGTCCCTCCAAATACACCTTACTGCCACCCCCATCCTCTTTCTCTCATACACACACGTTGCAGGAAAACAATGCAGCTAATCATCCTTAAATCATCGTCTCTGACAATGTGGTCATGTGATTGATATGACAACAAAAGGAAAAAGACAAATATGAAGAGGTAAGGCCAAATACCCGCACAAAATTCCTTGCTTATTATTAATTTAGTTTTGTTTTAATAGGTGCAAACTGCTAAAGGTTGTGACCATCTGTAATAAAAATTCTTTCAAAAAGATAAAAGCAGATATTTTTTTTGTACTCGTTACCCAGAACTATGTGTCAGATAAATTAGCCTTTCAGTTAGTTAAATCCCCACATCTAACTGCAGTAACTGGAACAGATGCATAGTGTATGTGCCCTGTATTTGTAGGACCCTGCTAGCAGCTTCAAAGCATGTTCTGGCCCTTCTAATGTACAACGCAGAGGCCATGCAATAGTGCATCACTGGTTACACAGGACAAATCACCAGACAGACAAGAGCGCAAACATTACATCTAGAGGACTTTATGCAAATTAGAACACACAGCTCAACAAAATATCTCGACAGCTTTTCCATCAACTTTAGATAAGTCTAACTTCTTCCTACTCCGTTCAAGCATGTACTAGGTATAAGCAAATTGATAAGGGATTAGCATTTGTTGGATATGTGTGAAATTATGTGTGTTGACATATCGACTATCTTTACATGCTTGAAAGAATAAATCAAATCAAACTATCCTTGAATTCCCTCAGGATGGCCTGGTTTCGCCAGCTTCACTCGGTATGCTCATGCAAAAACACCAGGTTGCCATGGGAGACAAAACCTAACCCTAGACACAAGATGTCGTAAATCCTCAAAATAAATTGTTCAGGCTTGAGCCCAGGATTTTTTCAGGAACATTTAATTAATGTTAACGAAGAAAGGATTAGTCGATTAATCCCGACAGAAGCAATAACTTTTGACAACTGTTTAATAGTTTGAGTCACTTTTCAAACAAAAGTCAAGCATTTGTTGGTGGTAGCAGTATCTTAAATGTCAGTATTTTCTGCTTTTCTCAGTTTTATATTCTTGTAAATGAAATACTTTGGGTTCTGGACTGCTGTTAAGATAAAACAGGCACTGTTACTATGTCACCTTGGGCTCTGGGAAATTGTGAGGAACATTTTTTATGACACTATCATTTTAGAAACAAAAAGATTACTAACATGACTGAATGTGACCTTGTTAATCATTTATAAGTAAAACAAACTCCAGGCAACTGCCATGATGACGGAAAGACAATTCATTGTACTATAAAGTTAATTAAGTGGATCATTGTGTTCCAAAAATAAGCAGTAAGTGTGCATCGTTATGCATGGCACCAAGGTCATCAGGCATTCAGCAGAAACATGAATTCAACTTGCCGTTAGCAGCATCTTGGGTGTTATACATTTGTGCTTTTTACTGTTCACCTCCAGGACATGAATGTCAGTTTTCCTGCAGAAGGAAGCCAATCCTATTAAAACAGTCAGCACACCACGGTGTGGTCCACTCTTTGTGTCATACGCAATGCGGTGAGCTGCTGTGGCTCAGGTGACACTAGTCTCATTTTATGGGAACTCACAGTTGGTTGTATCTGCTCATTATTTCACATATTGGCCATTTGAGCTATTTGTTTGTATTCACCCATAAAAACTGAATAGCATTCATTTAATTTATACAACTTTCTATATTTGCTATGAATATTTAAATGATGGAAAACTCTTCTTCCCATATGATTTCTTTCCCCAGACTTTACTTAGATCATATATGAATTAACTTGGACACTGAACACTGTGAGCAGTTAAAGGTCATAAATAAACCTATTCAAAAGCAAATGGCAATATAAAATAAACTGACATGATAAACAGTACTAAATGTAAATTTTAAAAAAGTTTACAGAGTATTGTATTCATCTGCTGACTCTGTGTGGATGTCCACGTGCAGGCCAAAAGCTTGTATCCGTGTGGACGGTCCCCACAGCCTAACACCTACTGTAACCCCTCTGATATTCACAATGTAACTCGCACACTAATAACGAACTATTATAATGTATAAACAGGTGCTGTATATTTAAGACAAATGAACCACCGACCAATCACAACACCCATGAAGCTCAGCTGGAATGTGCCCCTTACAGTATACATGCACTTAGTTATGCCTGCACCAGAACAGTAATGAATGACCACAGAGGCTCTGTGACAAAGTCCCAAGAAAGAGGACAGGTAAAAAAAATAAAAAAAAAGAGAGAGAGTAAGCATGAGAAAATGTATTTTTACAGAAATTTTTTTTAATTTACAGTTTGGCTGTTTGGCAGTTACCTTAAACTAACAGCAGCATTTCCAGGACTGTATCACACTGTCGTGCTCTTCAATGCATTTTTGGTGCAGTGCTTTTAGTCACCTCCAACAATGTGGTCCACTTAATTAATGTAATTAATGTTCATCATATTGAGTGTTTGCTGAACGACTACTAAACCCAGAGCCTGTTGGCTCCTCTCAGGAAGGGAATTGGGCGAGCACGAAGCACTCCAATTTTTTTGTCATGCTTCACAGGAATCTAGAAATGAGTGGAATAATTCTCAGCTTTTAAGCATGCTCAGAAGAGCTCAGCAGCAGGGCTAAACTAAGTTATTCTCCATGGCCTAGACAGCTAAGGCAATCCTTAGCAGCCTGGGTCCAGCTGCATGGACACACATCCGCTCAGCCCACAATATGTAATCATTTAGAGGCAGGTGATGCATGGTAGTGCAAGTACAGCGAGCCTGCCTAGATGTCATGTAAAAGGGTATTGTTTACACTCTGCTGCACTGGAGCTGTCTGTGTGTGGCAATGCTGCATTGCCTTGTACTGTCCTTGATATACCTAGGTAGAGCTGTCTGAAGGTGACTGGAGTCAAAGCAAAACAGGAGGAGGAGGACAGAGTCAAATCTTACTTTGTGCGGTAGAAGGTGTTTTGTTTTCTCACCTCTGGGAAAACTGCTCTTGGCTAGTAGAGGCCTTAGCTGCGGTAAAAAAAATAGGCCCAAACTGCCACGCTCCCTAACAATCTACTCCACATCTCCAAATCTTCTATCTCTGCCCCTGAGCAGTGGCAGAAACAAACAAAACCCTTCTGCTCTCTCTCCACTCTTTGTCTGTATTTCATTTCCCCTAAAGGACGAGGGCTCTCTTAAAATATTCAGCCACTTTAAAGTGGCACATCACACAGACAAGGCTATTTTCTTTGATGAGCTCTAGTCCTAATCCTTCAATGATGCATCTTCTTTCAACTCAATCATTCAAGTATGGTACCCTACAAAGTAGTTACTTGTTAAAAAATGTGTGCCGCTAGGCCACAATCTTAGCCCCCATCCTTGGTTCAGCCCACCTGCCCCACCTTCAGTGTAATTCACTCTCCAGCTAAAGCTGGGTAGTAGGCCAGACCCTGACAGCTCTGGTCGCCAGACACTGCTGACCTCCAGCAAGGTGCCAATGAAACATGTCCACTGAGTGGTGAGCAGAACAAACTGTTTCACCTGGGTCCTGCTGGCAAGTCAGCATTGTAAAGAGTGGTAACAGATCAACGCAGGTTCACACTACCACAACTGTGGCCTGAGAAAAGCACTGCGGCAAAAGTCAGCGCTCAAAGGGTAGTGGTGGGGGTGATAAGTTTAGTACTTGAAAGATATTAAACCACTCAAAAATACTCATTTACTGACAAGGTCTGATTTGATGAACAGCACTGAGAATATTCAATAATAGTTAAATTATGACGCCCTAATTCTTTTGACATATGATTCTGCATAAATTATATTTAAGCAAACATATTTGTTAGAAATAATTCAACTTGAACTCATACACGACACCTGTTGCTGCAAATGATGCTTAATTCTCATTTTAATGTTTTACCATAATGTAATTAAGACATTTTACAGCATGTAAATGTAATAAGCCTTGATCATTTTTATTCAAGAAAAACAGACTCACCAGTGCAATAATGCTCAAGTCTGTCTATTTGTTCTGTGTAGCACTAATAACTGACTCCTTACACATCCAGGGGGGCACAGTGATACACGGATGCCCTTTTGGCCTTCTTTTCCTGCCCATCTGTTGAATTTAAGTCCAATACTGATTTACTCTGCCTTTTTAAAGGTTTAGGTTTCTTCATTTCTCACTATTTTTTTTTATACCAGGAACCTGCCCCAAACTGGAAGCAGCTGCCCACGATTTGAGAGGAGCTGGCATTGATTTACAGATGAGCGCTGCATATACATGTGTTTGATGGGACCAGCAGCTTAAACAACTCTTTCACATGTGTGGGAATCGAATTTTAAAATACTGACCAAAAAAAAAGAGCTTTAAAAAGATGTGCTAAGTAACATAATGATAAATCATTCACAATCATCATCATCATCCATGTACCAAGAGAAAAGGCTCCTTTTCTGTGCATGAATTACCAAAAATGTTTACACTGATATTTGGAAATTAAAAAATAGGGGAAAAGCAAAGATTATATGAACAACAGGCTAACAGTCAAACATGAGATCAAAGTGTTGTACAAAAACATTTTGGGCTGAAAAATGTACTTTCTCATTTTAGAAAATAGGCAGACTAAGATCATGGAATAAATGCATTTTAGTAACTGCAAGAACAAGACATTCTCTCATTTGGGAGTTTCAATCATTAAAACAATAGCAACCACAGTGCATTTTTACAGAGCTGAGATCCAGAAATATTTAAATATATGAGAATAAAGCCCCAATTTAACAGGGTAATAAAAGCTTATTACGGCATTAGCACGGCATCCCTCTGATCTTTTGCTTCCTCCTCTTACTTCTCCAATTCAGTTGGAAAAATTTGTCTCTTTGTCCTGCAAATATTTTGACCTTTATGAAAATGAGCCAGTGCAAATGCAATACTTCCACAGATTCAGCTATTCTTATTTCTGAATACATGGTTTCTTTGTCACCCTTTTCTCTCCCTGTTTGTGCTCTCTCAGCTGTACAGTGCACCATCATTTACATAAACGCACACGATCGAACAAAGCACAGCAGCTGGGGGAGGTCAGCAGACTAATAAAAGTCCACCTCACTCTCAGTCAAGTGAAACTCTGGTCGTAGTCCAGCGTCTGACTCGGCTTATACCCACAAAACAGCAACATCAACGTCAACAATTCAGAGTGTGAGAAATAGGAGGTGTGGGGAGAGTGTGTCAGATTAGAGTCCATTGCATGAGACTCGCACTCGCTGCGGGAGATTTGGCCTAGGGCCATGTTCCAGATTTGGGGGAGTTCCAGGTGTTACTCAGCACAGTTATCCAGTTTATCAATCCTGCTTCATGAGTCAGGCCTCTGCTCCTGCTTCCCTCACAGCGAGGAAAACAAATTCATATACAACCACGGTGAAAGGATACCCAGCACAAGCAGCAGTGCACACAAGCTAAAAATGGAAACTGGCTAGTAAACTGTAATGTTAACTATCCAGCAGGCAGTAAAAAATGGGCAAGAGCATTCACACATGCACACACTGGAGTTCAGGAGGACGTCAGTGTTTTTACTCGACATTATTAAGAAATAATCGCCTTTTCAAATGAGATTTTCAATTCCAAATAGGTATGTTTAAGGAATTTCATTTCCTTTTGTATAAGAAATGTAATTATTCATTGCAAATTATTATATTACTATCAGCTAACAGTGACAGAAGATGCATACTGTTGTCAACCTATTTATTTAGAAATAATAGTAATAATAGTGCCATATCAATGAAATATAAGCGGCTGTGTCACTTTTGGGTGGCCCCCAGTGTCCAGCACACATCTGCTAACCACATTATTGCCTATCTTATTTTTCCATCAAGAAGGATGGAGGTGAGTTAACACACTGTCTGACTTATAAACGTAGGACAAGTTGTATAGTTAATGGAAAACTGTTAACAAAACTGTCTCAAAGTTAAGTCTTTGGTGCATGTGTACTGTGACTTGTGTGGTAGGTAGTCTTTTGTGATCTTGAGAAGCATTTAGAAGGGCTACACAGTAAGGTAAAGCTGTACCCAAAATAAGCCTTACTATAAATTATTCAGTACACGCCATTTGTTCAAATTAGATGGTAGACATGGAGCTAAGGTTAGCCTTGGGCTTAGTTTTATCTGAGAGGTGGTCAAAGTAACACATGTACTCATGTTCACTTTTGCCCTGGGTTTTAATGTGTGTGATGTAAAAATAACTAAGGATCAAGAATATAATGCAAGGCAAGCGCATCGTTTCAAAAGCATGCCTCAGAGCACTAACCTGCTGTTAAACCGATCTTACATGTCGCTGAGTTTGAGCCTCTGCCATCTCTACTGATAGTGCTGAGTCTTCAGACTGGTATGTTATAATTCTAGGAAAGTCAAAAGCTTCACAAATATGAAATAGCATATGAGAAAGATCTGGTAAGCTTCCAATATATCTCCCTTGTTGAAAGGCACATGCCAGTTAATCATGTATTAATACAATACATCATGCATGTGTACGGTACAAACACACGCTTAGAAACAGTCCCAACACAAGTGCCATTTCCTTCCCTTTTGCGCAGTAGCCGACCGTAGGCAGCACAGAGCTGCAGAAAACAGGCTTAGACACACAGTTCTACATGAAAACCCTTCTTTTCCATGAGCTGATCCTTCTTTGTTCTGCATAAATGCCAATTACATAATTCTCTCCGGCATGCAAATCAGATTAGATGAGGCCATGGCAGATCACCTATACTGCTCGGCCTAGTGACACCTCATTTCTATGCATTTGACAATTTAATCAGCTTTTTTTATTCCAATAAACTAAATACTATTCTTAATGTAAAACCCACAGTTATATCATTGATAATCTTCAGTGAGTGCGCACATCTATGGTACTAATGCAGAAGGCCATATTTGGCATACAAATGGTGGCATTTAGTTAACGAAAACACAATGTGAAATTCTGATTGTGAAATATCAAGGGCATTGTCAAATGTTAGAGATGTCCAGGAGTATACATGACATACTATATCAGGGGGATATTTGTATGCTGAGAAGAGACACTGACATTCAGCTTGTGGGCATTGATACCCAGAATCATGCTGGGAAAGGGAACCAATGCAAATTAGCAAATCGAAGGGAAGGGACACTTTGCTGCTGGCTGTAGGAAGTCATAAGGAAAGTGTCGCGGCAGTGCTCAGCGCAGTCCAGAAAAGCACAAAGGGTTATACTGTGTGCATGTACGCAAGGATGCATTTGTGTTCTTCTGCGACTGTTTGTCTGCATCTGTTTTAGCCCACGGCACTAAAGAGCAGAACAAACTCTAAGTTGCCTGACAGCACAAGACCCTACCCACTTTGAGGATGCAGGCACAGCTGCTGAAGGAGAGAGGGCGGAAAAAAGAAAGAGCCTGTGTCAGAAATATCTACTTTTTACCACAGAACATGCTATAAATGTATTTATTTATACAGTATGTATATGTATTTATGAATGTACAGTACTGTTGAATGTGTGTTAGGCTGAGAGTGGACAAAAAGTAGGAATGGCTAAGAGGGAGCCTACAGTATTTCCCACAGTATGTTTAATAAAGCCACTGAAGAGCAGCAAACAATGTCACTATCTTACCTTCTATGTTTTGTTTTGTTTGTTGTTTTGTTTGTTACATACAACACATATTATGGCATGCAGAGCCATTTATGCTGCAGGCATGTTTCCATGACTCTGAGTATCCTAGCATGCTCTAAGTGCACAGGACAGGCAGAAAGATTTACTATGTACTTGTATATTTTGCATTAACAGTTGCGAACCCACATTCCTCCAGGCTCTCTTTTGTTAATGATATTATGAAGCACATAAGAACAGTGACATTAACTTGATATTCAGCTTCCATCTAAGCACACAGAAATACCAAAAATAAACAGAGAAATAACTGTTTCCCTGTTGTAGGTACAGAGAAAGAATTTGCTTTCCTAAAATTGTTATCCATCATAATCTCTGTCATTTTTCTTTTTTAACCACCAACTCTATTGTACACAAAAGCTGCTTCTTAGTAAGATTTTGCATTTGAAACACATTAAGATTCACAGGTTTTACCCTATGTTGGCCCTTAGTTGAAAAATTAACCCTTTTTTGTGATAATATGTTTGACGCATCTGTCCCCCCTATCAAACAGAGCAATGTGTCTCTGCTGTAGGCCTGACTGCTGGGTCAGGGGGACAAATATAAAAAGATACAGATCTATAACCTGCAGTATCAGGGCCTAATTGATGCAGGTCTAGCATGGAGGGAAGATCAACAAGACAGACATCAGCCACGTGTGACAAGCTTTATCGGTTCGTCTGGGTCTTCTGGCAAGTTACACACAAAGTGAAGTCAACACATGTGTGCCATGCATAGCTTGTTTATTCCCGGTTTGTCATCTCTTTGTTTAACAGTGTATGAAATTGTTGTGCAGGTTTTTTCCATCTGTGGATCTCGAGAAAGGCGGAGCTTGTCAGAATGACAGTACAGATTGCCTGAATAGCAAAGCTCCAGCAGTGTGATTTGGAACCGTCTGCTTGGGGTACACCCGCAGATCGGCGATGAAATGTGTTAAAATTTGAGAGAAACATCTGAAACACAGATGTCTAGCGGATGTTTCCCATAACACTTCCTCCTCCTCTGACATGTTGAGCTGTCTCTCCTCTATTCATATGGTAATGCTCAATCAGGCTGCCCAATCCGGAAGCACTTGCAACTGCATTTTTTTTTTCTCAAGCAATCAATTTACCTTGGAGAGAGATAAAAGCATAAAGAGTCACATAAGAGGCGAGCTGGAGCAAATGGTGATATGAAGTGAAAAAAAGCAGAAAAAAAACACCAAAAAGGGGAAAGAGGCAGTTGGGGAATAGCTGGATAATGTAGGTATAAACACACAAGTCTGTGCCTAGGATGGCTCGACTGAAGCTCATTCTCATCTAAGCTGAGTTTCCCCCCACTGCAGGAGGGACTTCCAACACCTTCAGCTGCAATATAAATGTTAATAGAGTTCAGGGAAAGAAAACGAGGCGTAAACAAACAAATGTGGTATTCCATGCTTTTGGGCAGCAGGAGGGCCCTGCCAATGAGCAGCATGTCTGCGCGTGTTTGTATGTGTGTGTTTGTATACGCATGTGCTATGGGAATGAAGAGAGAAGAGGGAATAAAAATGGGGCTTCTCACATGCTCAGTATGAGCTAGGCTGTAGTGGACCTCCAGCAGTGGAGCCCCCACCAACCCCTCCTGAAAACTCCAGTGAGACTCTGCCATAAGACAACCAAATCACTTTCTACATCCTAAAAAAAAAACAGCTTTGAGCGCTCCAAATGGAAATCCACTGTCACTGCTGCCACCAGGAACTACACACACTGAGCAACCAAAACCAAAACAAAAGTGGGTTGAATTTTAAATTGAGCGCTTTTCAAAATATCAAAGTATTTCAAAGATGCAGTATTTGTCTGTTTTATCCAAGGCTCTTCTCCGTACTGCTAACTATTTGAGGTTTGATGGTTGTTGAACAGTACACAAACGCAGGACAGTGAAAAAGAGAGAGATGAAGGATAGGTGGGTGGTAAACACTCACATCCTCATTCTAAGCACACAGGCAGCCACAACTCTCCGTCCTGACTTGTTCAAAGGGTTGGCAACCTTCAGACCAATTAGACATCACAGGGCAGCCTGCACAGCAGCCAGCTTTCATATAAACGGCTCTCCATGAATTTTTAATCAGCTATAATTTAAGGATTTAAATAAAGATCAAATTCTTCCGGCTGCACTGCAAAGAGGTGTCTGCCTGCGGATGTGTATCTGCGTGCGTGTGTGTCTGAATTTTTATGCAATCAAATGGAAGTGAGTTTGCATGAATGTGTTCCACTCGCTGTCCCCCCCCAATCCTTAATGTTTCCTCTTCTTTCCGTTCCACTCCCCCAGTCCCACCTGCCAGTGTTGTGAGCAGAGGCCCGGCAGGTTGTCTAACCCACAGCAGAAAATTTCCTGACTGACTGGTTGACTGGTTGGCTGGCTGACTGGCAGCATTTGAGGAGCAGGAGACAGATCTGCAGGGAATCACTGACAGATGTAATTAATGAGGTCATACTTGGAGCTGACAGTCCCCTTCATATCCAATTCCTGACGATCACAACTGAACACACCTGCAGCGCTAACATTAAGAAAAAAAAAGATGATACCCCTTTGAGCAGACGAAAGAGAGAGAGATGTAAGGTGAACAGGGATTCGGCCAGCAATTTGCTGAACTTCACATGGCACAAACCCAAAAACATTCCTTTAAACTGCAGTGGCAGTTAGTTAAATGTATGAAAGGCTGAGATTTAGTTGGTGACAAGTTTATCTTTTGCAGATATTTCTATTTAAAAACACTTGAAAGGAATGAGATTTTTTTTAACCATAAGAAACTGTAAGCAAATTGTTAGCTATGCCTCTTAAGATCAGAAGAATCAGACTCAGCTTTATTGGCCAGGTGTGACGGACAAACGAGGAATTTGACTCTGGTACATCGGCTCTCAATGTGCAAAACAGTAACCAGCATAAGTCTGTGTAATATAACAAGATAGCAGTATTAACATCAACAAACAGTGCAAACAATGCAGAAAAAGCAGTATAAACAGACAGTGAACAATGCAGACAACAAAGGAATGTTCATTAAAATGAGATAATTAGGGATAAAACTAGAGACCTGTACGAGTCTGTATAATCTGTACAATGTATATATACACAGGTA